>NW_025544776.1:6270472-6488438 GCF_000003525.1 Blastomyces dermatitidis ER-3 | reverse complement strand
GAGAGGCCACTGGTAGCCGGCTGCGTCGCTGAATTTATATCCAAAGGACGATGTGAAGTCATCCAGGACAGACGGGCCGCGAGATCCTTTAAAAGAAACCGAGAAGATCGAGTTAGCTGTCAAGTAAACACGACAAAGGAGGGGGGTTCATTTTTTGGGGGTGTAGTTGTTAGGGTGGGGTTAAGCTAACCATAGGGATACTCCATTGGCGTGATTTCAGTGTTCTCGTCTAGGTAGTGCAATAGTGGGGTAAAGATTCTCCAACTGGCGTCCAATTCATCGTCTCTTACGAAATTGGAGTGATCTCCCTTCAGAGCGTCTAGGATTAGAGATTCATACGCCTCTGGAATCTTCAGGTCTGAGAATCTTCGCCGGTATGTGAGATCCAGCTCTGTGACAACGGTTTGCATAGAAAGGCCAGGAAGTTTCGAGTTCATCTTGATGTAAACAGACTCGTTGGGTTGTACGCGGATAACAAGTTCGTTTCGCGGGATGTCTTTGAAGATACCCGAGGTGACGTCGCGGAATTGTATACGGATCTCTGTCTTTTGTTCGTTCAAGGCTAATATATCACCAGAAATTAATAACGAACGTGTGCCAGGATCCCAGAGAAGCTTCAGAACCAACCTTTACCCGCCTTCAGAATGAAGGGCACGCCGTCCCACCTCTCATTTTTAATGTATGCCACCATTGCGCAAAATGTGGCGCACCTTGAATCTTTTGGAACTGTGTCGTCTTCTTTATATGCGGGTTTGCTTCCATCGAGAGATTTTCCATATTGACCAATGATGACGTTTTTGGGTTCGATCGCATCAATTCCCCGCAGCACACGTACTTTCTCGTCTCGAATATCCTCAGCGGAAAACGAGATGGGTCGTTCCATTGCTAGAAGGGTTAGGACTTGCAGGAGGTCTAGAGCGATGAATTAGCAGGAAAATTTACGTAAAATGAAAATAATGATTCGTGCGAACTAACGGTTCTGCATAACATCGCGGATGATGCCAAATTCATCGAAATATCCTCCTCTGCCCTCCGTGCCGAACGGCTCTTTGAATGTGATCTAATATATGTTAGTCATACTGCGCCTCGGATCAATTTTAGGGGTCCAAAGGAAATCGTACCTGAACGTTATCGATATGATGGCGATTCCAGGTAGCCCCGAAAAACTCGTTACCAAATCGCAGAATTAAGATGTTCTTCACCATCTCTTTTCCAAGGTAATGATCAATGCGGAATATTTCGTCCTCCTTCCAATCGGGTTCCAGCGCCCTTTGTAATTCACGCGAGCTTCCTAGATCCTTTCCAAATGGTTTCTCTACCTATTTGAGTGAAGGCAGCATTAGCGCCTCATCCCATCCCAACAAACCCCATGTTCATGAAAAAGGGACGTACGATAATTCTCGCAATGCCATTGTTAGGATAGCAGTTCTTCTTTAGATGTTCGGAGACGGTTATGAAGACGCTGGGGGGGAGTGCCATATAAAAGACTCTGTTCTGTTCCTTCTGCCCCTTCTCGAGCTCCTCCAGGTGTTTGTTTAAGGCAACGAAGGAGTCATCCTGATCATATTGGCCCGAAATATACGTGCAAAGATCGCAGAACCCAGCAAGCTGATCCTCAACGTCTTTAGAGGGTACCTTGATATATGACCGTACCCTCCGGATGTATTCAGTGTGGTCCATCTTTGTTCGCGCATATCCGATGATTTTGATATCTTTCGGGAGGAATTTATTGCGGTACTGTAAAACGGCGGTTAATCCATGACTTCATGGTAATTCCTATACTTTACAGAGAACCGAGGGTTAATCCGCTTACCAGGCCAAACAAGGCGGGGAACTGCGATTTCGTTAGTATGAGCTGTGAGTGTCTGGCAGGTTAAGAAACTCACAGTTTTCTTTTTTGCCAGGTCCCCTGATGCACCAAGAACGACGATGACTGTGTCATCTTTCAATTCGATCGAGCTAATTGGGCAGAGAGAAATATGAAAATTAGTAAAATCAACTCCGAAAGAGTGGTAACAATGAAAGTCATGGAGGAATGAATGAACCAGAGGTAGACTAAGAGATGACGGAGATGCGAACAGGCCACGATAAGCTCTACTTGCTAAGTACAGCCCAGTGGTAGAAGACATGAAAGCCAAAATGCGCATCACTTGCTACCTCGTTGTCTGTGTTTTGGGCAGGATTTTCTGACAGGGCACAGCTCAGCTGGTAGAGACGGTCCTGTTCAACACAGAGATAACTTACGGAGCACCATGCCTGCCTGAAGAGTCGGCAAGCGAGCTGGCCATTGTGCAATTGGCCCAGGGTTTAAGGTGGGATGTGTCGGGGGGAGGAGGTGAGCTTCGAGTCCGACTCCAGAAGAAAATGTTGGCACGTACGACGGAGAGAAATGGCGCAAGGTTCCAAGATAAGACGCAAGATAGAGAAAGAAGGCAAGTCAAGACCACGACATGAGATGGAAGAGGAGTTTAAGATTGCGAAGGGAAAGAGAGCAAGAAGAATCCGAGTTGGAAAAGGCGGAAACGAGGACGGGTGGTTGTGGTTGTGGTTGGGGGAGACGATGTTGCGGATGTGCTGATGATGACACAGCCGCCAGCTCCTTTCGCGGAACAAAACTGCAGCAGTGCGGGAAAGGCGGCGGGACAGAGATCAAGGTCAACAAAAAGGGTTGAATCAGACTCAATGATAAATAATAATTAATGGTTTGAGGGCCAGTGTCTGTCTGGTGGGGGCGGGGGGGGGGGGGGCATGGCATGGCATTGGGTTTTAACTAAACAATCATGGAAATGACTACTACAACAGAGGCTGGCTTGGGTGGCGGCGCGAGCGACAGTTTAACTACTACAAGTGCCCAGCTGGTTACATCCAGCTTGCAAGCTCTCCAGAGTCTCCACGGGAAACGGATTGATGGGAAGACTTGGCTGAGTTACGGGCTGCCGTTCGCACCACAACCACTACGCAGTTACTTGTATTGTGTCACACCAGTGCCTGCGCCAATTGTCAGTCATGGCTGTGATATGTGATATTCTTATTTCTGCTTGCTCCTTTGTCAAGCCCGTGCCATTCGAAAGGCCAATCCGGATTTCGTTGGAGAGGGGAAGAATATTGCAGATGAGCTGTCCGAAGAAAGCCCCATATCAATCAAATTTTTATTACAGTAACTACTTAACTAACTAATAACTAAGTTACTTCGTAGTTACTTATTAGAAGGCAAGCGACAGAATTGCCAGTAGCAGCTCACCTGGATCCAGAAAAAGATGACAGCAGAGTACTTCTTTCGCTCAGGAACGAAGGCCCGAAGATCTTCGCTGAAGCATATCCTCAGAACTGAAACCGACCCGAGCTCTCCTTCAATCTATTCTCATGGTGGGGTTGAGAGGGACCAAGGAAAAAGCAAAGAATATTAACTTAGTTATCCCAGCGTTTGTTTGGCGTTGACTCGTTGAGCTCGCCCCCTCGCCTTCAAGTTAACTAACTACCACTTAGCGGTCAAAAACGTCATGCATGGCAAATTTTTCGGCCAGCGTTTTATCCAAAAAAATTTGCGCTGGTTGCTCACCGAATGGTCTCCACTCCTGGCCCTAGCAGGAGACTCGCTAATAAATTAATCGCTGCAAATCCTCGTCGAAGCAAAACGGCTGCTTGATAATCTGTACGGAGTAGTTACAGATAAATCACACTATTCCCACCTTTGGTAATGCCAATTGGGCAAATTGTTATTAATGAGTGCCGTTACCCCACCGTTTGCATCGACTCTACTACTCTACTATATATACGCGTACATACCCTGAGGAAAGATCTAAGCAAGCCTGTCTCAACGAGATAAGGGGAGCGAAGACGAGATCAAAATGGCTGTTTTCTTTTTATGGCCCCCTCCCGCTTGCTCTAAGAGGCCACGGTCAACTTCGGAGCACAGTGCTCCCCCAGCTTCGCAGACACCCTCGTATGTTTCCTTGTCGGACCAAAAAAAAAAGTACATACAAAAGTGCAGACATTTGTTCTCCATCTCACCCTGAAGTGGTTCTACGGAGTGTTTATGTACCTGTCACAGTCATCATCCCCGCTGACGGCTGACCTGAGCTTATCATTATTCAGCTGGTTGGAGGCTGTGGAGAAGGGTGGTGAGCGAGCCAAAATATGCCAGCCAAAGAAGCCACAGGGCATGACTTCGATATCAATCTCATCGTGCAGGGGCCGCTATCGCTATGGTTTGCCATCCAACCAGAACGCGGCAAGGACCTATTTCCCAAAGCATTTCTCTGCTCCGGCAGCTGTTGGGAACTCTTTTTTTTTTTTTTTTTTTTTTTTTTTATCCCCTTCTCCCCCGGTTTTTTTTTCGACTGAAAAGAGGAATTACCTCTACTATTCCATCAGTTTGCGCAGAACGCGTATCGCATCTATCCCTAGAATTTTTTTTCTAAGAGGTATAATTCAGGTCTCTGTACAGTGAGTATGTAACCATTCGTGCATGCAGCATCGGTAAGCTTCCAAAACGGCCGAATTTTCCGAACAGCAGAACCTCCGGAAGCAGAAATGGGTTTGGATGGATCTTGAAAGTAAACGTAACTCATAAACAATAAACATATGGAGAGAGATCAGGATATATTCCCACCCGGAGCCATTATTCGTACCCCGGAAAGCGTTGTGGAACCGTTTACGGCCTTTTTTTTTTCCACACTTATTATTTAAACAACCTCAGAATAAATACTCCGTAGCTAGACGCAACATTATCAAAAATTTGTGTACAGTACATCTCGCATTTTCCCTAAGTATGTGGTTGGATAGCAACACCCTTATCCTCCTCCAAACCAATCCTTGACGCTTCATTGAACTCTACAAACAAGGGACAAAATTTACCATTGCTGTATACATCCATCAGGGAAACATTTTATTAATTTCCTCTTTTTGTTCAACTTGAACAAACCCTCAATCAACAACAAAGCTTTTTTCTTCTTGTTTTTTTCTTCTTCTTTTTTTACCTCCCCAAAAACAGCCTCGGCCCAGCTTAACCGGAAAACAGTTTCTGGGCACAACCTCGACCTAGGTTGCGAGTTGTGACAGACGAAATATATTTGGCTATTATTATTATTATTATTATTTTATTAACTACCCCCACGGACCTGAACGACTCCAGCTTCTGGTTATTTGCCTGTTTTAGGCAAGTCACCTCCGTTGGTTTTCTAGAAAATCCACAGTGGAGATCCCCCGACTCGACTCCATTTATACTGTCACGCAATCAATCATTATTCTTTATTCCTCAGAAACCGAGCTTGAGCTCTGAAATAGGACAATCAATCTAGCACCGATAGACGCAGAGAGCTGCCATGCCACGTCTTGATATATCAGAGCCAGTTATCGGGTCTGGGTACCTTTTTCCATATAAAAATGAAACACGCCGACACATGGTATTAACTTTCTAGGGGATTGCTTCGAAGGAGACGACGCTTATAAGGTCACTATTTCGTGGTATCGCCCATTGATCTTGAAGATGGCTGTTAACTTACCTGAGACTAGTAGACTGTGAGGAGGCTTGGCCATAGATATCTTTAGTTAGAGCCATAGATATCCTCTGTAGAGTCTCTAAATTTAGGCATGATAGTGTTAGCTGATATGGACGTATCAAAATGACACCAGAAGGGAAATTGTTCATCTTCATATCATCTCATCTTCTTTTACTGTCCTCCTCACAGGTGCATTTCAAGGAGAATTGCTCTATAATGCTGAGAGCGAGGCTTCAGGCTGCTTAACCAATGTGATGTTTCTGTCACACTTGGGCAGATAAAAAGAAGTCATCATGCGCCTGGAACGGCAAGTATGTTGCGCTTGGCGAACAACAATGATAGTGAGAGAGAAGAGCTGAGGTGAGGGGTTCAGGTGACGTTTCCAGAAAACGAGTTCAAAACACATCCCAGGATGTCTGCCATTGTCTGTATGTAACATACCTGCTGCATGCTTCTGTGACCAGACAAAACAAAACGTAGGAGCGGATGACTCCCCCACACATCGAAGTTCCAGTACTGTGGATGAATCATAGCATATACCAAGACCTGCTTGTGAAGTTCAACTGCTATAACTCAATGGAAAACGAGGAGATTGGTAGAACGTGACAATCCGATGTGAAGAGGTTAAACGCCCAGTACTGCCTTCCAGTGCGGCCCGCAAATAAGGGAATCATGTGCGAGATCTCACACGAATATATTTCTGGAACTTTGCAAATGGGGTTTGCTTATCAGGCTTCATTTTCAGACTTTCGGGGAACTGACTTAGATCCTGCTCTATAGGTTCGGGATGGTCATTCGTTTATGCCTCGTTGAGGTCGTTTAACGTTCCCACGTGTTACCAGAAGTGAACCTAGGATATACCAGGAAGTCTGGTTAGACTTGACGGAGCTGTCCCTCCCGATGGAAGAGCGAACCGCGGCACTTGCGTCTAATCTGTTTGTTGGTTTTATGCGCAGTCTTCGTTCACCGCGGAAACGAAGGTATGTACCGTGATACCGATGCAGGTGTTGAAAGTTTCGGGCACGCGTTTCTGGGGGTTCGACGGCCAATTAGATATTGTACCGAAATCGGAATAAGCAGAGGCAACTATCATTACCTACCTGCGAAAGAGAGCCTTGATTCCTTCCGAAAACAATTACTCAAAATCAGGTCTAGCTAGTCCTCTGTGATAGGGCTTTCTATGATTCGGTACTAGAAACACAATAGTAGTTAGAAGCGCCAAAATTCTATGTCGGAAGGGCGCCACGCACACCCCGGTCGCTTGGAAACGAAATGTTGGAGGTATATTTATTGGGTTTTCGAGCGTCTCGGGAATGATCTTCGCCTGCCTGCTAACCCCGGGGTCCGTGCAACAGGGTCGGAGCAAAGAGTAAGGTGTTCCAGAGCCTGGAAACACACGTAAAAGGAAGTCCCTGATCTATTCGATGTGTCATGCAAATGTTGGTTTAGGCTGAGATGCGCATGCAGTGGTTCGCAATAAGTAGTCCAGACCGCTTCTGTCCGACGGCTCAACGAAACGGGTATCGGCACATAGGGAGGGCACTTAGAATTTCTGAAATTGCCGTTGCTATCCCTTACCATGAATTTCAAGGTTGTGGGGAGGGGGGTGCGATCCTTAAGCATCCTACGATTTGCGTCTCAGCCAACCATTTGTGCCGTGATCGACAACTATTTCTTTCCGCGACAGGATTCGGGTTCGCAATATGAGTCTGAAATCTGGACTGTTTGTAACTTGCTGTCGGGATCCTCTGCGAGAGCGGGGTTGGGTGAGCTGAAGTATGGAGCTGGCATCGGAGTTAAGAAGTCGTACTTGAGAGTCCAGCTTTTTTAATTCCGGCCATTGCCTAGGCGTCAGTGAACCTGTAACCGAAAGTCTGAGTTTAAACTCCGGCGACTAAAAGATGAAGTGTCCCGAGCATGGGCAATGTGATTATGATGAATGATGGAAACAAGAATCGCCTTATGCGCAAAAGAATCTCCCACCTGAATAGGGGGTGAAAGAATCCGGTTGTCGCTGCGGCGAAGCGCGGTTCCTATATCATATTTTCTATTTTAGCACTCCCTTCATCCAGCCACAGCGTGCTCCACACGTGGGAAAGCCACCAATAAAAGTTCACAGATCGGAATTCGTCGCGTGGTTTGAAGGTTCTAAGGAACAAGAACAAAACACAAAATATGCAGGCGCTTTGACCATGGAGGAGGTGCGAAAAATGACAACGTATCAAAAAAAAAAAATTATATATACGTAGTATAATAATTCATTCTCCCCCTCAGCACCCAGTATCAAAAGGGAGTTGAGGAGGTTTTTCCTCAATCTGGCCAATCGGATACACGACGACGGCGTAAGCTTTGGTGCACCTCGGCAACTTGAAGGTCTTGCCATCGCCAATTTGTGAGCAGATACACGGTATTAATATTTATTGTAGAGGGTTGTTTAACTTCTTTAGCCCCCGGATTGTAGCCACTAGTTATCAAAAATTGATCGTACCCAGAAAGCTAGCCAGGCTAAGCTTTTATGACATCTACTTTCCCTTCTCTAACCACGCAGCTGGAAACAGGTAAACAAACAATAATGTCCGGCCATGACGTTAAACCGGCCCTATCCTCGACTCGGGCGTTAGGGAATCGCTTTAGGTTAGCTCCCACCAAATAGTTTTCGTATTTACGATGGGGCAAAGTCGGAAAACCGAGTTGCCGAGTGGATTCGATCAATAAGCAAGGAGATCTAGAATTTCCAAGTTGGCTGCCGAGGGCTGGGAACTGGGGTCGGTCCCCCGTCTTTTGCCGCCCTTTTTGCCGTTCACCCAAACACATTTACTCATATTCTTCGGCGCACCTAAGCTCCTGTGGAATGGGGTTCTGAATTTTCTTTTTCTGTCTTCGATTTTCCTGCCTTTTCGTGGTATGTCGCTCTGGTCTTGCTTATCCTGTGCAGGGGGCGTTTGTGATATAGGACAATCTTTCCGCCCTATATAATTGTTTCCAAATTTGGAACCGAGAGACCGTGAAACACTTTTTTGGGACTGCTTTTTCAGTTCTTGCATTTCCTGTTCGTTCGCCGTTGACATTAGCATATCCACTATCCACATTATAATTACTAGTTAATTCAAAAGATCTCTTTGCGCTGGTTGATTGCTGTATAGGAGTTGTTGTTGCAGACGGAGTCTTGAAAGATCTCTTTGCATCCAGTGCGAAAAACATGGGCGTTCCCGACGAAGATCACACACACGATTGTTCTTCCACGATACAGGCAGGCCATAGCCCGATCATGGAAAAAGATTTTGATTGCGGAAAGCCTGCTGGAATGGGAATTCTCAACACAAAGGGAAGTGGGACAGAGAGTGGTAACCAGGAGCAGGACGAATTTGAATCAGATAGCCAAGCAAGTCCGAGAACAGAGGAAAATGATTCAACGACAGCTGCTACGGCCGATGATCGTCCGCCGCAGAGTGAGAAAATGACCAAGAAGCAGATATTTGTGGTCATGTTTGCGCTATGTGTGAGTGGATTTAAACAAGCCTCCCCGAAATTCCCTCAGAGGCCAGTTTCATTTTCTATCTCTGATAAGAAGTGGAAAATGGCGGATATAAGATTTCGGAGAGCTAACGCATATTTCGCATATATAAAACTAGATCGCTCTATTTCTCGCAGCTCTTGACATGGTGAGCCATCATCTTTCCCCCCTTTTCAGCGCCTGTAGATATTAACTCTACAATAGTCAATTATAGCCACCGCGCTCCCCACAATCGCCAGCCAGTTCAACGCATCTGAAAGCGGCTATTCATGGATGGCCTCATCCTACCTCCTGGGGAATGCCGCAGTCATTCCTCTCTGGGGGAAACTGAGTGACATATGGGGCCGCAAGCCTATCATTGTCTTCGCAAACGTTCTATTTCTGCTCTCGAGTCTGATGTGCGCTCTAGCGCCGAATACAGCAACACTGATTGCGGGAAGAACCATTCAAGGAGTCGGCGGCGGCGGTCTGGTTCTGCTCGGACAGATTTGCGTGGGTGATTTGTTTAGTCAAAGGTGTGTAGGTGTGCAAACATTTCAATTGATGATTTTCAATCCTTCGATTTTTCTCCTAGTTATATTCAACCCCATTTCAATGCTTCGTTGTTCTAAAAAAAATGAAATAAGCCGTTTGCTGAACTGCAAATCTGTGAAATTGATAGAGATCGTCCAATATATTATGCCATGTTCGGCATGACGTGGGCTATCGCAGGCTCCCTGGGTCCCGTTGTGGGAGGCATATTTACTGAGAAGGTGACATGGAGATGGTGTTTCTATATCAACCGTCAGTAACCCAATCCACATTTGTAACCTTTCGAGTACTTAACATTATTTCCCTCGACAGTCCCATTCGGCGGCGTGGCCCTTGCAACCCTCATCATATGGCTCAAAATCGAAACGCCCAAAACCCCTCTAATCGCCGGTCTGCGCACAATTGACTGGCTGGGCACCATAGTCGTTATCGGTGGAACACTAATGTTCCTCCTCGGCCTCGAATTCGGCGGGGTAGCTAACCCCTGGAATTCCGCAACGGTGATTTGCCTCATAGTTTTCGGCGCCATCACCCTGGGAATTTTTGTCATCATCGAACGCAAAGTGGCCAAGTACCCCATCCTGCCAATGTCCCTGTTCGCAGACTCGAGTAATGTCTTCACCCTATTAGTAAACTGGTCGCACGCGTCGAACTTCATCGCCGGCGCGTTTTTCCTCCCACTATACTTCCAAACGGTCCTCGGCACGTCCCCCATCATGAGTGGTGTCTATATTCTGCCTCAGGCAGTCTCTCTATCCGTCGTTTCCTTTATCATCGGCTTCATCATCCGCAAGACGGGCACATATGTCGAATATATCAGATTGGGTATGCTCGTCATGACGCTGGGTACTGGATTATACATCGATTTTAAACCATACACATCGTGGCCAAGGCTGATTATATACCAAACCATTGCCGGAATTGGAACTGGTCCGAATTTCCAAGCTCCCTTGCTAGCTCTGCAATCGCGAGTCCCCCAATCGGAAGTATCAACCGCGACTTCAACGCATTCATTTATCAGACAGCTCTCGACTGCCTCCTCTGTTGTGCTGGGTGGAGTGGTCTATCAGAACGTCCTCAAACAATCCGCCTCAAAGCTACTGGCTGCACTCGGCCCAGAGCTCGCGGAGTCATTTCTTGGAAATTTCGCCGGTCCACGAGCGGAGAGTCTAGCGGCATTAACGCAGGCGCAGCGAGATACCGTGTTGGATATATATAACGTCGCATTTAGCCGTGTATGGATTTTCTATACTGCTATTGGTGCAGTCGGCTGCGTATTCAGCTTTTTCATCCGGAAGAAGGAACTTAGTCGGGATCACGAAATTACCAAGACAGGGCTAGAAGCGCAGGAGCTTGCCAGACAGGCCCGTATCACTGCGAAACGTGAGAGAAAGGAGAAGAAGCTGCAAGACAAGGCCGCGAATGGGAACGGGAACGGGGACGGCGCAATGAAAGAGCCTGTTTAGATTGTGATATTTTTTAGTGTGGAATCCCCTACCTTTCTTGTTCATTTGATTTTACTGTCTTGTTGTATATAGTATACCCCGTCCTGCATTTTTGTATGTATGTCCCTGTCCAAAAGTATAATTTGAACATAGAGCTCTGTGCTTTTATCTGGCCTTCACATATATAGTTTTAGTAACTATATAGATAATTGAAGAAAAGACAACGATATCAACACAAAACTGCTCTCATTGAATCATAGGATGATGTTTGTCAGAAGTGACAATTTCTATTTCTGTTCTTTGTCGTGCTGATGCCAACGTCCATTTTGGTCCCGGATTCGGGCAATCTCACTGTTCCGGAGCCTCAGGGAGCGGGGATGCAGCAAAGAGCCTCATATTTATGCCTCAAGCTGATTGAAATTGTTTTTTGCTCTCTTCACTACCAGAGTCCAGACTTCAGCCATGGCATCGTTATTGACTACTCAGGAGGCAATACTCTAAAATTAACATTTTAGTCAAGGTTAAGCACGTGTTTTACCTGATATCCTCTGTCTCTATCGGGCCCTTTCCCTTTATACCCCTGATCTAAGGTAGGAAATTTCATTCAATCATTGGTATGGTATATGAAAGGAGCCCAAAATGGATAATCCGAAAAAAAAGAATAGAAAAAGAAAAAGAAAAAGAAGAGAAGAGAAAGGAAAGAGAAAAAAAAAAAGAAAGGCAGATAAATTGCGTCGCGAAAAGAACCGGACCAAATATCTAGTTATTACAGTTATTAGGGATGTAGAAAACGGTTGTGCACTTAGCCTATGTAATAGGTCATCTCTGACGTCTCATTCGCGAAGGCGTAAACATTCTACATCGTCGCAAAGGACATGTTAGAGTTCAGTAAAATACACGGAGGAAGTTTAATGGCAATCGCACACGGGAAAAATGAAAAATGAAGCACTAACCAGTTAAAAACTCCTCAAAACCCAGTGTAATATATCCATCCCTATCATCATCATACCTCTTAAACACATCCGTCATACGTTTGAGCGTAATGCACGCTTGCACAAATAGATCAAAGCTCATCCCGTCCTTCTGCCCGGGTATGGGCGTCCCCTTGTTCCTCGCCCTATTCTCAAATATCGAAAATATCATCCCCACAAACGGCGGACTAAGCGTATACCCAAACGCGATCAGCGCCTTGCTAAACTCCGCCAGGCTAATCCGGCCGCTACGATCCTCATCGAAGCGCTCAAAGAGCTCCCGCCAGGCGGCCAGGAACCGCCACAGGGCAACGAACTCGTCGAACCCTACGCTGCCAGACCCGTCCTTGTCGAACATACGGATCATCATTTTTACCGTGTACGCGTCGAAGGAGGTATAGTCTGCATTTACTAGGGCGGACCCCAGTTCTGTTTCAGATAGGGCGCCTGAGTTGGACGCATTGGCGGCGCGGAAGAGAGGGAAGAGTTCTTTGGGGTCGTCAGATTGTGGTAAGCCAGGCCCCGAAGGTTGAGGGCTTCGTGGCGGTCCGCATGTTGGGGTGGGCCGGTTCTGGGCCGGGTGCGCAGGAGGAGGCCCAAAGCCGTAGTTTCGAGGGGGCGGGGAATAGAGACGACCGCTGGTACTGGAAATAGGGGCTCCTCTTCCACCATACTGTCCTGCGGTAGCTTGTACTGCTCCAGGCGGAACGACTCCGGGACCGCCACCGCTGCCTGTACGTGCGTAGCTATGTTGCGTGGGTATTTGTGAATGGGGTTCTGGTCTTTGGGTAGGGGAGATGCGGGTCTGCTGAGGTGGTGGGCCGTTTTTTGGCGGTGGCATAGGGGGGCGCTCTCGGTTTGGATCTTGTCGAGCGGACATTTCGCCTAGCATTTGTGCCACCTAAGAACAAAGAGAGGTGAGCTAACTGTTAATCCAACGGACAAAAGCCGTCACTGGCAAACGTGGGATTGGAGAACCTTTCCCTAGAGAGGAGCCATTTGTCAACGTACCTGCTCTGGCTCCGCATGTCTGCAGGCGGATAACTGCTAGTTAGTCTCCAGTCGCCATTCTAAGATAGTGGAGAGGAGGAGGAAAGCTAGAGCACGTACGCGGGAAGTGCATCAGGGTTGTATGCGCCCTTGTATGCCATGGTGGGCGATGTGTGCTGCAGTCTATGGTAGGCAGAGATCAGGGAGTTGGAGCGGGTGGTTTATAAAAAAAAAAAATTACCAGCAGGGTGATGGTCGTGATACTAATAACAGAAGAGTACAGCCTGACAATGACGATATGATATGTATTGGGTTGGTGAATCGGTCAGACGAACTCCTAGTCTTGAGCTAGCCCAACCGCCAAGCCGGTTTGCTGATTCCGTGTTGAATAAGTTAATAGAGCGCAACAATACGAAGCGGGCTGAAATCTCGTTGTTTTCAAAATGCCACGGGCTATTAATATATAGAATGGCTCCTGTCAGGAATCTAAGGGGCCAGAGATCTTGGATGGTGAGAGTCGCATTCATGGCGGGGAAACATCGCGATTGTGTCTGGAGTCTGGTTCGTACAGCGGAACAGGCGACCAAGCCCTTTTTACCTAAGCCTTTCAGCCCTAACTAAGCCCTAAATTGGCGGTGGCTGAGACTTCCATCTGCAATGCCAAGGATCCAGTCTTCCTCCTCTTCCTCTTTCCTAGGCCATACGATGTAAACAATTTGTTTGTACTGAGGTCGTTAGTTAAGTTAGTTACCCAGACAGCTGGCTAATCATATGTCATGGGGATGGGATGGGGGAGGAGGGAGGGGAATTGGTTGGCTAACTACTCCGTACGCAGTACTCCGTAGTTAAGTATGGGATGGATAAATATTAAAATGATTGCGCTGGTCGTTGAAAAAACTGAGTGGAGCTAGTTAAAGAGTGCAAAACTTGCAAACATCCCGCGGCGCGATGCTGACAATTAACTAGTTAAGTTACGTTACGCAGTAACTAATTGCAACCTCAGTTAACGTAGTTAAATGTATACGGAGCCATAGACACCCCCCTCCCCCCAGCATTTCAGTATTATAACCTCATCTTTATTCCATTTGTCTCCTCCTTATTATCTTCCTACAGGGAGTCCGCCCCGGGAGAAGGTATCGCCCAAACGAACAGAAACATCCTCCCCTATGCCACATTCTGAAATACCAGCCCCAAGCTCTTGGAAGAGCCATTTCCCGAACGGGGATTTATGGGTTTTCGGCTATGGGTTTGTAAAGATTTTTTTCTTTTGTATATATGCCGTCGGATTATTATACCTAGATTGTGGTTTTATTTTATTTTTATTTTTATTTTTATTACTCCCTTTCGGCTACCTTTCGTCCAACCGCAGATTTTTTTGACCGCTATCTTTTAGGAGTCTAATCTGGAAGCCACCGCCACATTATGGTATGTTAAATATTCTTTTTATATACCGTGAAGATTCACAGAGGGATCTACACCACCGTTGGGGACAAGAGTCTCTTTTTTTACAAAGCCTCATCTCATGGGTTATCAGATCCTTGATACCGATACTTCGACTGCGGGGAACATCCTCACCGTACACCGTACACCCTAAACTATAAAAAATTGTATCTAGTAAAGCCTCTACTAACCGTTTACGTAGATCAAAGATTGCTCGGATACATAGAAGGCTATGTTCGACGGTTCTGGCAGGTATGTCTTTCGATTTATTTAGAAAATGGATGATCTACCTACGACGTGGTGTTATTTGAACTCTTCATGAGGTATATGTAGACGAGAGACGGGAAGCTGATATTCCTCTTTGGTGTTCTTTTTTTTACTATTTGAAGGCGAGGTATGGCTACATATTTACTTTTGTTTAACGGACCTGATGAGAAAGGCCTTCATACCTGATACCCGGGGCTTTTTGCTCCTTTATATGACGCACTCGTGCCAAAGCTAGGGTGCCAATATCACTAACTTTCATATTTTTCATGAAAACAAACAGCGGAGACCACAGAGGAACCCGTGAATCACCCGGGCGGGTTGTCACTGTAATCGAACAATCATTCTGGGAAACACTATCAGACCCGGTTAGCACTTCTAAAGAACGACCCATCATCCCCCTAACAAGCAAACCCCCACCATATATGACCGAACCCCCCTTTTTCTAACAATCAACAACAGCAACGTGATGTCCAATCAAACAACTCCAAACCCTCTACCGTCTGGGGCGCAGCCTATCACATCCCGGCCTCCCACGCAGAGGAAGTCCACGCCTACCTAGACGATAGGGAAATAGACGGCTACACCGTCCACTTCACCCCTTTCCACCCAGCACCATCATCCACCACCACCACCACCACCACCACTAACAACAATAACACCACCATCACTTCACCAACCTCCCCCATAACATGCATGGTCTACATCGGCCTGCCCACAAATGCCCAATTCCTCCGCAACCCCACAGACCGCGACCCGGCCAACGTCGCGCGTGTCATCAGCCAGAGCTGCGGGCAGAGCGGGGAGAATCGTGAGTATTTGTACCTGTTGGAGAAAGCGTTGGAAGGGCCTGAGTTTGCTGGCGGGCTGGACGGGAATGGGGATGGGGACGGGGTTGGAAGGGTTGTAGATAGCCATATTGCCGATTTGGCAAGGAGGGTGAGGGCTATTGAGGGGAGGGAGATTAGTGAGGCGGATCGGAGGAAGAGTGAGATTGTGCTGGAACATTTGCCGGGGCCGGAGATGCGGGAGGGAGAGAAGGTGGAGCGGATGGAGGAGTTTGAGGGTGGGGATGTGGGGGCGGAATAGGGAGGAAATGGGTCGGGGTTTTGAGAGTTGTGGCCCATGTTTTATGGGGATAGAACTGAGTGCGGGTTTGGTTATAGAATTAGAGCTTCTAGATGTTCCGGAATTTTTTGTGTCGTGCGGTTCGCTGCGGTATGGTATGGTGAGGTGAAGTACTATAAGCAGTGGCAATGGGCGAATAGACCATGGCGCGAACAAACCTCTTGACCTTTCCCGTCCGCCCAATTTACCCGTGATCGTCTGAACATTTCTGTCATCTGCTCTGTCAAATCCCAAGCGGTGTATCGCTGGGAAGAGCTTCCCATACACCAATCTCTCATACGTTCCACTACATTATACTCACATCCATGAATATCGGTGGCCTGTGATACCATACCTGTAAACCTTATGCGCACAGTAGGATGGGCATGGAAATATGTAAGCTTGAAAGGAAAGCGTGAAAAGGAAAAGAAAGGCAAGAGTAGTAAATGGACAAAGGAAAGGAGGTAGGAGGGAGCTTTTGCCAGTCCGTCGGTCCGCGAAGAAAAACATCATAGCTTTGCATAACTAGCATTTAAAAGGAAAAGGAGGAGGCTAGCTAGGATCCAATAGAGGACAAAATAGAACAGGGAAAGAAACAGGACCGGAAACAGGATAAAGTGTAGACACATCTCATTCCTTCGCTATTCAATTTTTCTTTTTTCTCCAGTTGATCAAATTTCGTCACTTTCGATTTCAGTTCCGTCTCTTAGACAAAAAAGGCAGGGGAGAAATTACGCAATAAACAAGGACAAAACGATACAAATTTAGCAACGTGGATGAAGCAGCAAGGAATTCATGCGTGTTCAGGGGTAGAATCAGTCAAGCAGGAGGGGAGGATCAGAGTTAAACCGTAGAACGCGTTAGGTTGTGGTTAAGGTCAGAAATAGAGGAAACAGTGCTCTTAGAGACGGTTGGGCTAGAAAAAGAAAATAATAAGGGCAAGGGATTAGCTAGCTAGTCGTTGAGGAGCGGAGATAGTAGTAGAGTAGGGGATGAAACCTGATAAAACGCACGAGACAGCAATAGCGATACGGACAAAAGCAAAAAATGAATCAATTAAACCCTCAAAAAATATGAAGTCCACCGCCAGGGACTGATAGTTGGCATTATGGTTCAGAAATATAACAAACCAGGAGCTGCAAAATGAGTCTGGAGGCTTTTTTTTTTAGATAGAAACTACAGCACAAGTGGGAATCGTTGGGATGCAATGTGGAAGGTCGAAGTCGTGTATCGCCGCGTAAAGGGTACAAGAAAATGGAAGGGGAAAAAAATCATTTCGATGCCAATTACATGGTATAGAGCGGGATGAAAGAGCCTGAAGATATAATTAAAATAGATGAATAATGAATCGAGGGGTACATGTTCCATAATATCCCGATTTTCTTTTAATCGTTCTGATCGTGGCTCGTTGATTGCTGTCTCATGTTCTCATAGTTCTTTGTATCGTCGACACCTTGGTGAAACTGATGTGCAGAGATCGGGGCTTCGTGAGAGGTACTTCGGGGTATAAAAGGGGTTTGACGTTAGCTTGGGAAAAATTGCTGTCTCCGACCGTGTGCGCTTAATCGTAATTATCTAGGCCCAAGCACTTCACTGGCCCTGGCCGCCGCCATACGTATGTTGCTGGTGATTATCCCAACCTGTAGGGAGGCAAGTCAGTCAAGTGGATTGGGTCAGAAGGACCATGTAAACAGGAGTAATTTGTGAACTGATTCTAATCTAGGTGCTTAGCTTACCGCCTCCGCCAGCTTGGCGATCACCATATCCTCCACCTCCGCCTATATTGATTCGTGTTAGATATTTATCAAAAATATTGTACAAACCGCAGGCGAAAGGAGAGAACTATTTACCATAGCCGCTACCGCCGCGGTAGCCGCCTCCACCACCGCCGCCATTGAAGCGGTTGTACTGGCCACGCCCATGGAAGCCGTCATTGCGCTGGGTAGAACGGTCAGAGGCTTTGTCGACTCGGATGACACGGCCATCGAACCTGGTCGGGTCAATCTCAACGATGTTCACCGGTAACGAATAAATTAAAACGCCGGGACTATATCCCCGACGTTTCCAGAATGGCTCCAACGTACTCCTGGTTGTTCATTGCGTTCATCGCGGTGTCCGCCTCAGTGTCACTAGCGAAGCGGACGAAACCGAATCCACGACTGCGGTTTGTGTCGCGGTCCTTGACAACAGTCTACAGCGAGTAATCAAAAATTAATGAGCGACTTGGACGACATTAATTACGCAAAGAAAGTAGGAAGAGAGATCTTGTCTCTTTAGGAATAAACTAACCGCTTCCTCAATAGTACCATACTTCTCAAACCCTACGCGCAAGGTCTCGTCGGTTGTATGCCATGCAAGGCCACTGCATTGCCAGATGCTGTGTTAGTTACATCTTCGCTAGTTTAACGAGAGCGAGAAAATATATATATATATATATTAACGGACCCAACAAAAAGCTTCGACATTCTGGCGTTTTAAAGCAAAAGCTAAAGCTGTGCTCGTGAAGAACCGAGTTTTCTGGGGTTATGGGGCTCTAAAGGGCGGCACAAAATGGTCAAGGTCAGCCAGTCGGTCTAATTCAAGACAAATAGAACAAAGGCGTCCAAAGTGACAATTTTAAGCGATGGTGGGGAAAAAAAAAAAAAATCAAAAATCAAAAAGGAAAAGAAAAAGAAAAAGAAAAAGAAAAAGAAAAAGAAAAAGAAAAAGAAAAAGAAAAAGAAAAAGAAAAAGAAAAAGAAAAAGAAAAAGAAAAAGAAAAAGAAAAAGAAAAAGGAAAAGGAAAAGGAAAAGGAAAAAAAAGAGCAGGGATGAATAGCGCCCCCCGATGTCTTCGTTATTGGTAGGTAGGGTTACAGACGGGATTCATGGGTGAGGAGCTCACAACAGCAGAGGATAATGAAAATTACTTAAGTCAACGACTGCGGAGATTGAAGGAAATCAGACAACACAGTATAGCTATACGAAGAGTAGCGGCAAGAGCATGGTTGGTAGAGTAGAAGAGTAGACACACATTAAACAAGGACGATAGCAGGATGGGCTACTCTACTACATTGGAGAAGAACGACAAAACGAAAAAGCAAAGAAAGATAGAGAGTTAAAGGAAATAGAGAATTCCAACGTTTTGGCTTGGACTAAGAAGTCGATCAGATCACGACGGAGAGTCGAGACCGCGGTAGGAGGGAGATAGGATGGATGGGGGTGGTGGGGGACTGAGTGTGAAATAGAACGAGATAAACGAGACAAGAAGGGTCTGCGAACTTCAGGGCTTGCTGCGAAGGCCCAAGGGGGGAAGAGATGAAGTGAAAGGACGACGGGAGGGAGGGGGAGGGTTTGATGAGGATGGAGGATGGAGGATGGAGGATGGAGGATGAAAAGAAGAAGAAGAAGAAGAAGAAGAAGAAGAAGAAGAGAAAGGATGGAGGGAGGGAGGAAGGAAGGGGAAGGAGGCTCAACCCGTCAAGTCAGCAACGAGGGAATGGAGGGAATGGTAAGTGGTGATGACACTGATGAGTCCAACAACAACAACTTCAACACTTCCACTCACCCAAACCCGCTTCTGGCCACTTTCTCCCTGACGTACGTATTCGCATTATTATGAGAGATTATTATTATTATTATTATTATTATTGTGCCATTATGGTTAGTTATTATTCCTCCAGCCGCTAGTTGTCTGTGCGATGCGCACCAACACAAGCGAAAATCCAGTCTGAGCTCTCCTTAAACGTTCTTCCTTTCTCCGAGAGAACACGAGCAAAATCAATAATACACGCCCAGCAGCAGCGGAAGCACCGACTGTCCGTGCCATTCCAGAATTAAAAGACTCGCAGAGATGCAGACCCATTATTATCTATCTGACCATCCAAGAGGGAGGCCAAAGCGAGTCAGCAGTTGGTGTCTCGAGCAGTAACTATCTCGCCTCAGCTTTCTCTCCGGCAGCATAAGGCCAACCCCTGGAGGTTTGTACAGTACGTACTGTACTCCGTACATAGCTTGGACAGTCGAAGGTTATAAAGGTGTCCATTCGCAGCACTGGCCACTACCAAGGCACTAAAATGGGGCTGCCTATGCATATTGTTGGGCCGGGCTTTCTGGTTCCCGTCGTTTCATCAGAAGCTGCATCATGTATTCAAGAGAAGCCTAGAAGCGGGGAGTTCAAAAAAAGTTAGCGTGATGCAAGACCAATTCCATCTATGGTCGAAGGCGTGCTCGCAACCAAGCAAGCTCGCGGAAACCTCGAATTCTTGGACTCTGGTAGTACAAAGACCCCCGTTTGGCCAGGGACAGGGTCTGCAAGAAGAGGGGCAGCGTCGCCGTGTGGCCCCTCTTGATGGGTCAGAGAGGACAGCCAGACCCATGGGTTGGACACTTGCCGGCTCCACGGATTGACTGGACTGAGTTTAAACAGTAACTAGTAGTTACTCCCCAAGAACCCGGTCACAAACTTGCCAGCTCCAACCAGTCATCGGCTACGCAGCGAAATAGGTCTAGGCGCGTGATTTCGCTGCAGGTTGCAGTTAGGCCTCAGCCATGCCACGCCCCTCCTGTTGTCGTTTCAAGCAAATCGCCATTTTTCTCGCCCCTCCTCCTTGGAAGCAGAGACATCGACCATCATCATCATCGATAGAACCATAGCTTTTGTTCTAAAGGTCGAAGTTTTAGTTTTATTAATAATCGTCGGAACACACCTAAACGCACGCCGACTACTTTCTCCAAGAACAGGCAGGCTCCGACGGAAGGGGATCCGCCCACTTCACTACGTCCATTGATTTAACAATTTTGCGCTGATTCGGGTGGTCTCAGTCACAAAAGCATTGGCTGCAGTTCCTCGCTTCCTTCAAGTCTGTTATTCGTCGTAGAATTTTCCTCTTGGGATGCTCCTTCGCACATGCAGCATGTAGTACATACATGTACCATTTCTTATTTGAGCCTAGGGTCTTGTCCTTATTCACCCGCAAGGTTGCGTTTTCACCCAATCCCAAAGCCGATTCCGGGCTCGTTCGTTTCGCATATCGGAGATGCAGCTTTTGAACAGCTCAACTTTTCCTCCAAAGGGACTAGATCCCGGGACACTTTCAGCGCAGTTCCCACCCGAAAAAGCTCGAGAAACATAGTTGGTGGCGGTTAAGAATACCCGAAACCAGGATATCTGGATCTGAGCTGCACGATGATCTGGCCAATGGATGGAGTAAGGGATTTTAAAATATGCATGGGAGATTAACTTTTATCATCCATATGGACTGCGTCCCAATCTTCGCTTCGGTTTCCTAGGGGAAGAACGAAAAAATATTGTATCAGTACATGCAATATATACCTCGATATTGTCGCCGTTTCAACAATGGCAACATTCCTTTTGATAGGCTTGACCAACTTCCTCTCTTGGAAACCCACTTTGCAATGCCTGTGACGCTTGATAGGGGGTTTGGAGATACAATTACCGCAGAGTGTCCTATGTTGACGTCGACCCTTCAGCTCCCCAGTTGCAATGAGATGGGTTATTTGTTGTTGGAGCGTCTATCTCTTCCACCTTTTAAGCTATGGGGGTTTCTCGAGACACCCCCAGTTTTGTTTGCTACCCGTTTGGTTGACTCTTGGTGAAACTAAGGACGAGAAAATAACCCAGAATGTCGTCCAGATGAAAGGAAACAGAGGGTGAAGATGGTGCCTTCCATCTCACTGGCGTCTGGCAGGCTCGTAGGCATATTGCACCATGGCACTTACGACGGAGGGGCGCACTTGCCATCTTACGACTTGAGGAAGGTGCGGTTGGACTACGCAAAACATGCTCTTGGTGTCCAGACAAATAAGAAGAACTATTCTATTTACCTCTACGAAGCATCTTCTCTTCTACCTTTCTTTTTGTGACGCTGCTCTCCTCTTCGTCTCAGACCCGAGCCAGCCCTATTCCGGTCTATTCCATGCGCCCATTTGTGGGAAGATGGATGTTACTTCGAAGATGGATAACGTAATTTACCACTGGCTTTCAAAGGTTGACTCGAGACACGGTTCCCCCGGTCGTCCAAAGTCTTCTTTCACCCGACGGATGGACCCTTTAGACACGAATCGAATCGGCGAGCTATGCGAGACGCGCAGCAAGGGAAATGAACGAGGTCATGGTACAGAACCCATAGTCAAAATTAGCCACGCTCCTCAGATAGACCATAACGGGTCTTTGCCCCTTTCAGGCGACCGACATCTCATAGCGACAATGAACGATAGCAGAGAAGTCTCAGATTCTATTCCAGGAATGCAAACCTGGAATGGCACCATGTCCGATGCACACGCAAGAGTTCATGACGATGGCAAACCTCGTACAGGTGCCACAGAAAAAAAGGCCGGTCTACAGGGCAATACTTCACAGACTCACGTTACTCCTAACCATGATTTGAAAAATTCTAATCCGCTGCTGTCAAATGTCATATCCAGAGGTTCCTATGACCGTCGCCCGAGATACAAAACTCGACCGGATCGGTATGTACTCAAGGATACACACCCCTCGGCAACACCCTCAGGCTCTGGGACTAAAGCCCGGAAGTCATCACAAATTGATAATGTCGTTGAGAATTTATCCAAGAGTACAAGATATCCTTCTTTCCTACCGACTTCTACTGGGGCTAGCCAACCCCCTGGAACGTCCACTGCTGGCAAA
Organism: Blastomyces dermatitidis ER-3; assembly: GCF_000003525.1. Taxonomy (NCBI): domain Eukaryota; kingdom Fungi; phylum Ascomycota; class Eurotiomycetes; order Onygenales; family Ajellomycetaceae; genus Blastomyces; species Blastomyces dermatitidis. The sequence continues at coordinate 6,466,026 of NW_025544776.1, read as the reverse complement.
GCAGCATCCGTGACTGCTGTAACCCATAGACCCTCTGTATCTTTGGGTAGTTCTGCAGATAATGAAAAGGAAAAAGTTCATAAAGTGAGGAAGCGGAGGAAGGAAAATAGGCTCGAACATAAGTTTAGAGCACCAAACATTACTCAAGACCGCCTCAGCGTGAGTAGTCCTATCTCTTGACATGTGTACTTTCTTCCTTTCTCTGTTCATTTAATCTATTTTCATTTCATTTCATTTTCATTTTCTCATTTTTTCAATTTTTTCTTGCTAATATTCAGCTCTTAGTTACCAGTGAATCATGGAGTGGGATTTCTTAGTAGAGCGCGAGGAGGCCATAGAGGAAGTACGGGTATCTCTTGTAACTAACCCATCCTATGCTAACCATAACAAAATCTAGTACCTGACCTCAGCTTTTCAGAGATGGGATTCCTTACCAATGTTGGTAAGCGTTCAAGTGAAAAGGACCCAACCAGACCCAACTGTGCGAAGCGGGTAAAGAAAGACGAGGACCAAGGGCGAATATCTCGATATTTTTCAAAACAAACAGCAGAACCCTTAATCCAGGAATGCTATTCGACTGAGCGAAGCGCTCCCCAGGCTTTGACACGTCAACATAATTCTCTCCCATTACATCCAGAGGTTGTTGCGAACGGCTCAGCCGGCACTGAACCCCCAGCCCCATTCGTCGCAGGTTCCGTCCTGCCAAAAGCAGGTGCAAGGCTTCTTAGTGAGGCCAGTCTGAACCCATCTAGACCTACCTCTAACCCTCTCCTAAGGCAAGCCAACCCGCCGAGACATTGGCTGCCTCAAGATGTATCTCGAATGCTTGATAGCAGACGTGCGATGTTGGTGGCGACGAAAACCGCGCGCAATATTGCCATGCTTGACCAATGTAGAAAGGCAGTGCAACATGCAGCTCAGATGGTGAGCCATGAAGACAGGGTTCGAATCGACGCAGAAGTCAAAAAAGACTACCCGATTGCCAAGCTGGTGTCAGGGTTTTCGCTCCAGCAGACGAAGCGAGCGATAGAAAAAGTGATAAGAGGTGAAAATCAGGTCTTAGCTGAAATCTGCACTCTGTTTGACTCTGATTCGGAAAACACGGATTTCAATGATGCATTCGAAGAAGCGCAAGGTGCTGGCTCTGCCAACGGACCAGCAAGTTCAGCTCCAGGTCTTCATCCCAGTGGGTCTTTAGCCACCCATCCCACATCTAATACTTTCCAAAGGCGACCCTCTTCTCCTGGGATAAAGGGTTCTCCGAAAGCCCATCGAAATACAGCTTCAAGCTCTGACCTCAGCCAATACCAGCCGAGTGCTAATGAATGCAATCCCACTTTTCCGGCTTCACACATATTAACTTCAGACGCTATCACCATTAGCCAACCTCATGTTCAAGCCTTGCCAGGAGACAATGAGCGCGTGTCTCAGCAAGAGGGAACTTTTGGATCCGTCCAATTGTCAGTACCGGTTCTCGATTCAACTCACGAGCTAACGGCAAAAAGAATGGCGAATCCTTCCCAATGTCAATTTGGCCAAAATATGAACGACGACATTTCTGTAATGGGCCCTTCCGTCAGCATTGGCCTCAGTAATATCCACCCATCCAATAACTATGGTTCTGAGAGCAATCAGGCGTGGCACTTAGAAGTCAATACAGGAAAACCACAGCCCGTATTTCTACAGAATGCAACAAAACCGGGCCAACCATACAAACCAGAAATTGAACCATCTACAAACGATACTCTCCACGGTTTAGTAGACGCGGCAGGTTCCATGGTCAGCAGTGCTCAGTGTCCCAGCCCCATGCGAGCTGAAAGCATCCGAAACCGCCTTGTCTCACAAGGACCATATGCAACTCGGCCACTCTGCTATATTGGGCCAATGGTTTCAGCAAATCCATTGACAGTAAATGCAGAAGGACCTTCTTACAGTGTGACCCGGTATACCGAACAAGCTAATAGCCAACACTTGTCTACTAACCATTCGCCCTGCGTTAATCGCGGTGATCGACCTACAACACCGGCATTAAGTCTACGAAGCGGGCTCTCTAATATCCAAAGCTGCGATACCGGCTGGGTATCCGAAAGTCACCCAGCAAAACTTATTGAACATTATCTTCGATTTGACCCGATTAATATTCAACACCGTCATCGGGAGCCCGACTTGCTCCATGCTACAGCCGGTTCTCCGACTGTAGGACGTACATCAACTGCGTCCAGATCTAGCAGGACCGTTCCTTCAACCACGTCTTGGTACAATAAGCAAACCATGCCTTGGACTGCATCAAGCGCAGCCCAAAATACACAACCAATTTTGAATTTGCACCCGGATTTTGTTCATCGGGATTTATTTCCTAAATCATATGAATTTTGCTCAGCCCCTCTCCCACCGAGTTCTCTCCCCTTTTCATATCCCAATAAGCTTCATTGAATACTTCTTGATCTTTCTCGCCTCTTGGGCTACCTTCAGAGGTGCCTTGGGGACGTAAATCATTGTGTTCTATTGTATGACGAGCTTGGTTCCTTCTTTACTCCAGGTTGTTTCTACCCTTAATCAATTATCCGAAGTATCACTTTTACAACTCCTCTCCTCTTTTTCTAAAACTTCATAAAGGGAGATGTCTGCCCGCCCCGAACATACCCATGAGTCTAGAGGTATTCTGCTAGCACAGTCGTCGCTTGTTGCTCCAGTGGATATTATATCGATGGTAATTAGCAAATTCCATTTAGTATACACGAATAAACTTTGCAAACGCTGCTCTTGTAATTTTGTGAATCTTTGCTGCTGGGAAGATTCGTCTCCAGTATCTCTAGGCTCCTAGGAAATTCAGTCATTTGGCGACATTAGCCACCGAGTGCCTCAATCTAAATGGGAAGTTTACGGCGAAGGTAGACAGATCCTTTGCAACGCACGTCAGCAGTTTATTGTTCCTCGCTTCATTTAGCAGAGTAGGTTGCATCTATCACGTCAAGCCTGAGTAAGAGATCCGGCCCAATATGTCTTCATTCTTCATTGGACGATAGTGGGTTGGAGGGGGGGGGGAATCCGTAGCACTAGTTTTCAATGAGACGCACGCACTATATTGATTGCCCTATATTACTGCAGTGGGGCATTAATAGTCAGCGGTTTTGCGGAAACTGGAGAGCAAATCAATCTCGTCAAGAAGACAGATGGGAGAGAACCAACGGCAAGAATTTGGCATCCAAATTAATCTGCATAGTTATATGTGTGGGAAGTGGCCGGAGTGGTTAGCCGGAATGGGCAATTAAACGAATGGGGTTCGTATTCTCTCTCTCAACTTCCCGCTTTTCCGTGGCCTGTATTTTGTTTTAATTTATTTGTATTTGTGTTTTTATGTTGTTGGCTGTTGAGGAAAGGAAGCTCTTGAAACAACGCAATGCTGCAAAGACGCAGATAGGAACAGGTTGATGCGCGACGGGTGGGGGAGGAGCAGGCGTTAATCGAAGTTTTGTCTTAAGGGGGGGTGAGGCAGCATGCTGTTGTTGTACAGAACATATACGATGATTCTTGAGTGCAGATTGAATTATCTAGTGCGCAGCGACCGTATGTATACGTAGGATGGAAATTTATATGCTAAACCACCCATGGATTCTTCTTGTTTCCCCCTTTTTGAGATCCATGGATGGGTCCCGAGATCTGCTTGTTCAGTTTTGGAGGGAGTAACTAAAGTTATGTCACGTGCCATCCCCATGTGGATCCGAGCAACGGACAGACCCACAACGCGAGCAACCTTAAAGCTAATCTTGAATCAACAATACGAAGTATATATACCAAAAAATATGCCTGGATATTTGCAGTATGATATGACTGGGAATCACACTGACACCGCATGCCCTCTTTTCACAGGTGAGGCTGCTCGACATAGGAACCATGGATCATTTGAAGGCTTAGCACTGGCCGCTTCGCTTCTTGATATCTTCTGGGTATACCGAGCATGTTTGGGCTAGTTAGCTGAATGGTTACCCTAGCACTATCTGGGCTCACAAATGAACACTTAATGTCTAAAGTATAATACCTATCGAAAAATCTACGGATAACGACCTTGAAGTCAAGTCTAGTGAATAAAGAGACATGGCGGGGAATTACACCGAGAACGGTGAGCTCCAGAGGCGTTTAAATGTACACGGTCGGCCAGCCCATCATCTCATAGATCAAAAGCGCGCAAGCTAATGGCATCTTGTCGCCCAGGAGGATACAGGTAACAACGGCCAATTTGGTCCATCAAAATCTAGTCCAGTTATACTTTACCTATTGATGGGGTGGTTAGATCCTCTCTCGAGAGCATTGCTCTACCTACTCAATACATGCTTACAACTCGAATGTTCGAAGGTGGGCTGGACCCCTTCAGCTCGATAAGGGAAAGCTAGGGAAACATCTAAACATCAGTCAATGGCCCAACGAGCCCGCTTGCAGCAGAGCTGAACCCAAGAGATCACGCCGCAAGGAACCATGGGTGGTCCAGTCCGATAGATTCCCCTTGAAGCATGCACTAAGCGTTGTTATGCAAGTCTTAGATGGACCAGGCAACAAAAACAAAATAATAATATCCTCGGTGGTATTTGCTGGAAAAGCCGCGATGAGCGATTTATATGGAATTATGAAATACTTTTAAGAGAGCTCTCTGTTGATTTTTCGCGAGCATAGATCGTGGCCAGAACAATCGAATTGCTTCACAGGGCGGGTTTGTTTTAGGCCAACATCGTGGCCATGCAGGCAGCCAAGTCGTATCACTTGCATCACTTGCAAAACACAAAAGTGCGCCTGTCTTGGCGTAATATGGACAGAGCGGGATGAGTCGAGCGATGTCTCCATGTTCTAGAGCAGGAATTTGCTGGTCGCAACTGCTCTCTAAGTGTTGATGATGTTCCGGTGCTAGATAATTTAGGTTAGGTGAGGACGCAGCAATTTAGAAGCTGACAAGTCGATCGCAATGTTGCACAAAGAGCCCTGATTTGTTTTGATCAACGGATCTGGAAGCGGGAGCGCGTTGCCTTTAGCTTCACCTCTCATATTTGACGTGCCGAGCCGGTGTCAACCAAGGGCTTTGATCTCCGTTTTATGTTAAACTGTGGTCTAGAACATGGCTGTCATCGAATCCCGTTATTCTCACCATTTATTTGTCCCCCAAAGAGATTGATTATTCCCTCGGAGACACATTACCTATTATTCTCGAAATGTGGAAAACCAAATTCCCTCTAACTTAAGAATTGGCTTCAAGCATAGAGAGTATTTTGTATGGAATAATAATAGGGAAACAAAGGTTAAACTGGCTCGCAAGGCAACCTGGGAAGAAACGTTTAGCGAGCTTCAATACATAACTAGTTACCACACAAAGAACATTATGAAAGAACTAGCAGGAAGAACTCAAACAACCAAGAGTACCGACTAAAAACTGATCAAGTAGCAAGGACATAACAAGCTACCATGAGTAAAGCCTTTGAGCAAAAGCAGTAGTCAATTGTTTTCATGCTAGGCTTAAAGGAGTTTTGACGAATGACAGACGGACAAGTTCCAGACTGATCACAGAAGAAAGGTTGAGGCTTTGCGTTGGCGGTCCACGGTTGATCACGAAGACTTTCAGCTGTAAGAATTTGGGTGCCTCTCATAGTGATGAACATTCTCTGGTGCGGGGTCCAACTACCTTACCTTTTTGGCTTCAAACGAGTCATCAAAGCGGCGCAGACGGTAAAGGAAATGACCGACTATGGGTGACAAGATAATCACTTGCATGATGAGTTAACCTTATCAAGCGCAGAGCAAAAGAAATCAAAATCCCGGGTTTGCCGACCTGTATGGAACGCCCATCAGCAGGAACGGGCTGGGTGCCGTGGCTGTCAGCGAATAGAAATCACAACGGCGACCAAAGGCTTGAGATCTGGCTGTTTCTCCACCTCGATGACCCCCTTTCTTGCGGTCAACCTGAAAATCATCATCCCTGGCCTGTTGAGGGCCCAGATTCGAGAACTGGTGGAAATGAGGACACGATGAAGAACCATGCAGGCGGCGGCACCCTGAAAAAGGCGTTGCTCCACCCACCCCCTTCCCCCCTTGCGCTTGACATCCTGACTGGGCGCAGCCTTCATTCGCCAAACATTAGCTCCTGAAAAGCCAGCGTGGCGAGTGTTTTCCATGACTCCATAACCAGAGCCATCCCATTATCGAACGATATCAAACGAGCACAATCAATTCTGAAGCCGTCCCCGCCGGTCAAAAGACAAGAGCCCAGGTATATGTACTCGTACGCCTGGCTACCTTTAATATACTGTTCATACAAGTACAGTACATATAAAATTGTTCGCGGGTAGATCTGCGGCCCGTGGATGCACAGTTTTAGGCCCTCTCTTGGCTCCAGGTCTCGCCCAAGACCCTGCTCGTTGCCAAATGGAAAATAACAGAGCAAGCGTGATAGATGATGGTAATAATGAAAGGACTACCTCTCCAGCGTCTAAATACCAATTGACCCGATCTAGAACATCAGGTCGTTGTCTGAGCAGGAATGGCGCGGCGAAGTCGCTTCACCTTCGCCCTGCTGCTGCTCATTTGTGAGAAGTGAATGGTAAGTGAAAATCAAGTGAAAATATCCAAAACACCCGCAGCATTACCAGAAGTAGCCGGGTATGTTTGTTACACCATGTTGTGGCCATGTTGTGGCCGTTTAAAATGGCTCGGTTCGCAGGGCTAACATGGGTTCGATGCAGTCTAACGCAAGTACATCACAACGCTCCCGATAATTTGGTAGCCATCACGGTATCCTGAGGGAAACAGAGCCAAATGACTGGCAGGGTCCAAGAGAAAATGCCGCTCTTACCTCGCTGTTGGGGTCCACAAAGTTGGGAGACACTTTCAATTCTACAGTGATATGAGGCCTCGAGGTTGGACGGTTGCAATCCCCAGTGCCCTGGCTTCACTATCGTCTTAGCTCTCCTACTCCAAATGTTTGCCAACGTGGGTAGCAGGATGATATTGTGGAATTCGGTGTATGGGCTCCATGTCTTCAATGCCCGGATGCCTTAGGGACTACTCCGTACAATCTGTGGGCTTCTGACGCCTGCACTATTTTCACCCCTTCATATATCTAAAACCGGAGCCAACCTGTCTACTCGTAAGAAACACAACCGGACAATTAAGTTCGGAAAACAGTTTACAACAGCAATTTTTGCCATACCTACGTCGCTATCTGGAGGGAAGCCTATCAATCACCAAAGAGACAATTTGGGGTGGACCAACCACCATAGAATGGCTATCCGATAATCAAGTTTCGCAGGAGGCGCCACGGGCTTACATTTCTTAAACAACTAGTGTCCTGTTATATCCTTCAAAAGCCTGCATCGGCGATGGTTATTTCATGACTGGGGTCTAGCTTTGTGATCGAATTTCACCAAGCTCTCCCGTCCCGAATCTCCACTGACAAACTGCAGCAGATGCATGCAAGCCCGACTACGAAAATCGTCGATAAACTAAGTGACAATCATAACTCCTCGAGGCAACGGATTATCTCCAAGTCTAGTAGTGAATTTGTTTACCTAGTCACGATAATCCATGCATTACATGACTGAACGAAGCTGATTTGCATCTATTGTTTAGGATCTGTGGACCTAGCTACATGGACAACGTAGTAGCGATACTGTACCAGATGTACATGTACATGTACAATGTACAGTACGTTTTGAGCCACGGAATCTAGGCCTTAGTCTACTAGCTTCTAGATTGCGGGATTCACCCGATCACTTGGTCCGTTTCTCCAGAGCATGAGTATGTGGACTTGCCTTTGCGATCGTTTCATATTTCCCAATTTGCCGTCCCGATATCGACCTGACATGGAGCCTTGATCCAACCGATCTCCCTCAGAATCGTTGAACATACGAGACCCCAAAAGCAATAGTGCTTGACAGATTGTACTTGAAAATACGCCCTTCATATCCGCTAACCTATGGCCCGCGTCCTCGGTCATTTCTTTTTTGTTCTGGTCAGACATAGTTGTGAAAACTTTCACAGGCTTGCTTGTACCTTAAGCAGAGTCTTCAAAGAATCCGTGACTTATTTCAAACCCACCTATCATGGTAGAAGCTTTACCCTTCAATCACGGAGGAACTCTCGAAAGGTTCAGCGTGCATAAAAACAACCCCGTCTTCCAATGAAGACTTTTCAAAAAAAGGCTGGATCCTCGTAAGGTCCTTTACATGATAAATGGGTCAGTATGGCTGGCAGCTAGACATCCCGCACATGGGGAATTGAGGGCTGCCTCGTCGAACGAGCCAGTTAACTAGAGGGTGACTACCTCCCCGAGCTACAGATCATCAGTTTGCCCCATTCTACTTCCGTTGTACATGTACATACTTTTCAAAACTCCTTATTCAACGACCCCGTAACGGATTACGCTGATATATCGAATCCTGCCATCATCATTTGCATGTTCTTCCTGCTACACTCAGACCTCAGCCACTAACTATCCTTTGCCTAGTTATCCTAGCGGTATCATTTCAAATTCCATTCTAGATCGGAGCAGGGAGTGGTTTTAAAGCCTGACATCAACCCGCCCCGTTATTAAATATTCACTCCTAAATTTGTTTCGTCTTTGGCTTCCTTCCAATTTCATTGCTTCAACTTTTTGATTCCTTGATCCGCATCTCCTTGAGGTTTTGCCATATCCATATAGCTCCAAATCCCACATCGCCAAGTTTGACATCAGTTCCCCTACCAAGATGAGCGAACCTGAGCCACTCAAATTGACGGAGGAGAGGTTGGCGATGCATAACAAGCTATATAAACCGGTATGATTCTATTGAGACACACTTCATATCAAGGCTACTTCCCAACTTTTTCTCAAGAGTCTAGAAACCCACTGTAGGCATGCGAGTCAGCTAGTGGAAATGGAAAGAATGAGCATGGGCTTGCTACCCCTGGACACCGATTCCCTCAACAAAGAGCACTGCTCTACATCATCTCTACCAACTGAGCTGCCATTTTCTCAAACATCGGGCCTTCTCACGGGTTCTTTTGGCTCAACGAACGGGCCACTCAAAAAATCCCCTCTCGAGCATCCGTTAGAACGGCTTTTGACACCTGGTGATCTCAGTGAACCGATCTACTTTGCGAGGCAAGCATTAAAGCAGTACGGATTTGAATATGGGTCACGGGCCTCGGTCGATGCCAGAAAGAAGCTGGGACGTCTCAACTATGAGTCGACAAAGTCGACCGCCAAAGCCGCAGTGACGGATAAGAATGATCGCAGTAATCGGAAAAGTTAAATCTCATGGTTCTCTCTCCCGTTTTAGCACCAGTTTTCAGACGAATCGCACGCTGTAACAGCAAGGTCAGGAAGACCACGCCAAAAAAACAACGATTGTCCCAAAGCACTCGATTTATACAAAATAGAACCTGCCGGAGGACCATACTGTTAAAGGCTTTTTTCGGAATTTTTATCATGCCTTATTCCCCCTTTCCTTCGTTTTGCTCTTCTGCCCTACCTTGGGAGCCTGTTGGGAGCCGCTCAAGGCAACGCACCACTTTCTAAGCCCAGTTAAGAAAAGAAAAAAAAAAATCACTATTTCCTTCTCTCAGCTTCGCTCAGCCCTTGCACTGCGCCACTTAGTTAATACCTTGACTACGCCACATATGGATCTTACTACAATCCCAAATACCCTTTGCCCCACCTTGTATTCTCTCCCAATTGCATTCTTTCCCTTCTGGCTTCTCCAAGTTACAAATGGCTTATACTCCGTACTTCGGTGCTCTCCACCCTTCAATTGTGCCATCCCTATCGTTATTATTTCCTAGAATTTTTGATGAAAAGCACAGCACAGCTCTGCTCTTGAACTCGTACCATCGCTTTCAAAAATTGGCAATTGAAAATGCTTTGACATTCCCTTTCTTTTTACGATTATAGAATTGAATGGCAAGCCTGAGTAAAATCATTATTCTCGCGCGAAGATAGAAGAGTAAGAAAATGGTAAATGTACCTCTACCAGATGAGAATATAATCCGGCCGGGTACTTTACGTCCGCTTTGTCACGATCTATTTAGCTCTCCCGAATGAATCTCAACAAGATATCACAAAAAAGGCCCACAAGAGCAAAATCCTATGCTAGCGTAGCCACTAGTCTATCGAATGCACAATAGAAGCACTTGGTAGTGCCGAGCATTTCCCAAGAAGAAGAAGAAGAAGAAGAAGAAGAAGAAGAAGAAGAAGAAAAAGAAAAAAGAAAAACAACAAACTTTACCTAGGCAGTGGGTCAACTTTGGAAATTACCTACAGACAGCAGCATTCGCCTGTTGTGGTACAGGCAACCCCGGGTTATTGTGCATAGATATGAAGAGTCGTTCACAAAACCACCCTGAGAACTTTCAACGCACGAATAATTGCATTCTCCCAGGTTGCTGCAGGTGGGTGTCCTTTAATCTCTATTGTCATCCGTAATCAGAGATTCTGTGGGTATGTGTTACGATGCCCGAAAATGGGACTGTTCACAAATCATCAGTTTTACTCAGTTCCTCGAGCCATGCTTTAGGGTGATATAGCACTGAGGGCAGGACGACGTACTTCTTAGTCGATAATTTAAAATGGATCTCTCTCCATTGATCTTTCGATCACCATTATACTCCGCTCTGCTGTCTAAAAACCTTAACTCACCGCCGACAATCCATATAGACAAGGCATTTTGTGTATCAGCCCAGCCAAACCACGGTGGCAAAAGGAACACACCAGCCAGCTCTCTGGGGGAAAAGAGAATGACATTTTGGACGTATCATTGGTAACTCTCGTGGGAAACGGCCCGCGATTGAACTTTTCTCGGCTTCATCGTTTTGCTGCGACTTTTTTTTCTTTAATTACGTTGGTTGCCGGGGAAAAAAAGGATGATGTATTTCCTCTTCCCAAGTGAGCTTTCATCTTTCCTTTCGATCATCATAGCTCCTTACTTTTGTTTATTATTGTTTTATTATTGTTTTATCCCTCTTGGTGTCGCTTGCCTTTGTCAACTCCCCAGTGTATTTAAACCGCTTTTGAGTTCATGGGCTGTGCATAAATTTGATTGAAAGGCGGCCAGAAAATCATGAGACTGGCATATCCTGAAAGTAAGAACGGACTCAACTTTTTGATGCGGGGGGGTCAGCCTATCCCGATCGGCCATACGCAGCGCGAGTAAGGGGCCTTTATGAACAGGGATAGCTATAACAATAGGAGCTGCATTCTTCTGTGTAACCCGCCAGACCAAGGGAATGTCTGGGGTTAATTCTGCACCGACTTGAACCCATTGTGTGGTAAATGATACACTCTATTCTTGACCAACACACCAAAAAAAAGCCTTGGGAATCTTCGCAAGGTAGAGAGCACTGTACGGAGTACAAAGCGCCAATATCCCCCCCCTCGACATTTAATATTCTTGCGCCCCGTTGCAACGAATTAGGGTTGGCTAGATCACGTGTAGATGCCGTCATCCGACGATAGTTACCAGCGCCGTAGACGGGACATTCGAAGTAGTAAACGCGATTAATAAAAGGTTGCAATAAACTGCCAGTCGCGGGTGGATTCAGTTGCACTGGCAATAAGGCACAATTTTGATTTTGCCTGGGGTTGTTGGTCATTTACTGCCATCAAGGAGACCCTGAACAAATCACCTCTGGCCCGATTTCAAATTATTTCCCGCTCCCTATCGCGAAAGCTTCCTATCACCATACGCTCCTAGGCAGAATGGTTGAATTTATCGTTTAGCGCCAACTCATGCCACTAGAAGGTCACCATGGTTAGGAAGACATTCCGCTCTTTAGTTTCCCTTCCAGGAGAAACGCGAGTGTTGCTGGATAATACATCACTAACCACAATCTCAACCATCATGGAGACAGACAGTAGGCCATGAACGGAAAAAAGTTTAGCAACTTTTGTAATCCATAGAATCCATGTCTTTGATGGCCCTCTTGCCTATTTGAACACGTCACAATTTCCACACAATTTCCACGGCGTGAGACAGAAAGTGCCAGGGTGCAACAAGCCACACCGCCGACGATCAGCCATTGCGGTGTCGAAAGTTGGTTCGGAAAGTCGCCAATGTTGAAAATGAAGTAACTATAATAAGCGCCCGGGGGTGCGGGGATCTAGGGCTAGTTTCCCAAAAGGTATCGGATTCTAAGTTTTTAGGCACCTTTACATGAACTAACCAAAGCACCAGAACCATCATTTCAGCTGCCGCAATGGACATCTGTTGAAGAGCTCAGTTGAAGCTACGCAGAAACTGCGAACAGTCGCGGCAATTCCCGAGCCATCCTCCCCCACCCCTCGCACTGTTTTTTGACGCCGAGGACGTTTTTCGCGGATGGCTTTTGGCCGATCTACAGCCGGCGCTGGCACCAAGTTCCGTGTTGCAGGTCCCTTGATACATGCCAAAAAGGTACATACATCCTGCCGTCCTATACATGCTGAAAAAGAACTGGTCCTTGGTCCGCCAGTGTGCTCCCAGCCGGTCATCTTGTAGATGGAGCATCTGGAATATGTCAACATGAAGCTGGATTCCAGCAGCAATGCAGCACCTTTTTCACTCTACAACCCCGGTGTCAATGTCACTCTTCTAGGGGCTGTGTTGAGCTCAAGGTCCTGCATGTCATTGGGCGTGGGGATTGGGTGGGGTTCAAAAACTGTTGAAGCCCAACCTCAGATGTGTGCGTTCGACCGTTGACAAAACCATCCCGCACCTGCCATCAAATAGCAAAGGGAGTTTCCGAATCCCCAGTGAGACCACAAGACATCTTTCGCGGTTCGAAGAATAGGTAAAATGACCCCAGTCATAAATAAGTCACTAGACGCAGCAATCCACGAGTCGGTACGTTGTTTTATTCAGCTTCCCTTACTGTCGATATCTCCCCAGGGTCCTGTGCCAGACATCGTCCTTATCAACTCGATATATATCTTTACTCCCTCCTTTTTTTTTTTTTTTTTTTTTTTTTTTTTTTTTTTTTTTTTTTTTTTTTTTCGCTTCTTGAGCAGGCTTTAAAATTTTCCTCGCGGCCCACGCGGCTCTACCGCCCCTTTAACCACAGTCTTTCAAGAGGTTATAGTTCCAACTTGCAAGTACAGAATATGACCCGTACATAGCGATAGGAAAGGAGCCATCTTGGACTTGGACTTGAACAGTGCAGTACTTCATCCAGGCCTCGCACCATTTGGAACTGGCATCGCTCTTCTCCATTGGATTAAATATAGCCTGGTTTAAGCAAATTAAATGCCAACGAGGCAGTAAACTGGCGACCAAACTCGAGTCGGCAATTTCATTTCACTTCTAGCTTTTGCTCGCCTCTTGTCTCCGATCCATTCGGGCTTCTCGTGGAAAGGGGATATTCGATTTTCCCAGTTTAAATAACAGACAAGCGATCATGGGAAGCGGATTAAACGCCAACTTTACCCCAAACCCGACAACAGAAGCACACTCTCACTGGAATGAATTTATCCATGGCTCACGGTACCAAGATGTGTTTGAATTGTCATATGGTGGACATCACAGCAATAATTCCGACCTCCCTCAGCCGGATGGATCCCTACTGCCTTTGGATGCTCACGATTTCGGCGTTGAACAAAACCTCATGACACCCAACGATGGATCCTTCTCAACCATGCCTCAAATGTCCCCTGACAGTTGGAGAGCACCCTCCAATCCAATCTCATCTCCCATGGCTGAATGGTCCAATTACACAGCCCGCCGTTCTCAAATGTCCCCTGACAGTTGGAGAGCACCCTTCAATCCAATGTCACTTCCCATGAGTGAATTGGCTGATCACACAGACTGCCGTTCTCAAATGTCCCCTGACAGTTGGAGAGCACCCTCAAATCCAATCTCATCTCCCATGGCTGAATCGTCCAATTACACAGGAAACGCAATGAACAGTTTTTCTCAGACGGAGTTGCCTCTATATCCTTATTCAAACATGATTGAACCAGGCAATCAGACCATATTACCTAGGCAAAGAACTCAAGCAGGCCATCCGCATGGCGCTGGGCTAGACCGCGACTGCTCGACCCCTTGTCGGACTGGCAACATAGACCCCTCGAAACCCAGAGGAATATGGAAACAAAAAACATCAAGCAGAAAAGGATTTTCAAATAATTTGCCTTCCAATCATTTTCAGCCACCACTTCCAAAGACTGGGCCCCAGTCCCAGCAAGTTACAGGGCCTTTCATAGAGTATGCATTCCATGCATGCTCTGGAGAACCTGCAACAGCGGGAGCAAAAAAAAGGCGCAGAACTAAAATGGAAAAGAGGGAAACAGCACAAATCCGGAAACTTGGTGGTGCTTGCGGAGCGTGTCGAAGAAAACACCGCCGAGTATGTCCTCAACCATCCCCCCAGAAGGCTAGCATCTTCGCTAAACTAATGTTGGTATTTCATTTAGTGCAGTGTTGAGCATCACCAACGGACCGACAGGCTATCGGCACAGAGTGCCATAAGTAATTATCTTATCTCCATATCTTGGTGGAATAACTTGGCCTAACAGCTTAATAGGAGGTTATTCAGCGAGTCCTTGTTCAAGGTATGTAAAGCCGGTGCCTAATTCTCGGCATGCTAATTCCGCGCGCTTCCACCTTACTCACTATTGAGAGGTCCATCAGAGCAACCACTGCGTCAACACAACACGACAAGGGAGATGTGGTAACACCATCCGACCTTGCGCCCATTATATACGTCATAGAAGAGGTTGGAACCCATTCCAGTAAAGTCACGATTAACCAGTGGCTAGTGTGTCAAGTATGGATTATGTGGCTAACGGATTTTCTTCTTTCTCAATAGGGGTACAAAGAACAAGATGCACGCAATGACAATGGCGAGAATCCGCAATCACACCCGCTGATTCTTCCCGAAACAGAAACCATCTTTGGCATCGCGAGTGAATATTATGATCCAGATATGGACCGCTGGTTGGCCGACTACCAGAACGCAGGGAACTTCGCCAACTTTGAGGAATCACATTAAACGGCACCTATCGCTCTCTGCAACGAATTTCGAAGGTTCAGACCATGCCTTGGCCAACAGCTTTTGCCGATTTAATTGGCAACAAGATTTGTTAAACTTGGGAGATAAGCCCATGACGGCCGGCAATATACCAAAAAACGCTGAAATACATCATTTCTCGTCGTTTGAAGCATGGAGTTGTATAACCCGTATACGTAATGTCTGGGATTTAGGCGTATATATTCGGGGAGAATTTCATTCTCAGGGTAGGCGTTAAGATATGTTACAGACGGCTTATTTTGTTGCTCAGAAACTTCAAAGCACCAATCATCTGCATCGGGTACGGTGGCGAGTTTTCTTCTTCGGGTAACCAAGGGCAATTTGGAAATGGCATTCTGGGTGGAACATTTTGTATACAGATCTATGGTATCTTGTCTTTTCGTTTTAGTATTAGATTTCCCAAGGACGCCAGGTAGACAGACGGACGGCAACGCCCTACCTACCATATATTAATATTTAATTCATGTCATATCTCAATATTGTCACAACGAAGCCGCAGTTTCGATAACTCCAGCGCCGCGGGCAACGGCTTTATTCTGCACCACAATCTCAACCGGGTATTTCCATTCCATCATTTTTGCCCATCCTGCTCAAGGAGCGAGAGTTAGTTAATATCAGAAAGAACGAAATAAGCTTGAATTCTTTCCATTCACGCTTCCCACAGCGTGAAGAGTGACGAAAGGTACAGCAACTATATGTATCCCATTGCCAACGTACCCCAATAAGCACACTTTCTTCCAAGGAATTTGCCAGCAAACGGTATAATCACCATAGTCAGAAGCAACTCCAGCTGTTGTATACTTTCTTTCCACTCCCTCTCTGCATCTGACTCGTCATCCCCATCGCTGAAGTCCCCCTCGAGGGAGGAATCAGATGCGGAAACTGACGGTAAGGAGGCAACTTCATCATCATCCGACAATGAATTTAGCCGTGACGCTAACAAGTACGATGAAGCTAAAGGGGAGGGAGAATGAGAGGAAGGGAAATCGGAAGACGTCGGCGGCGACGATGACATGATGATGGAGGTAATTGGCAGAGTTGGCCAGAATCGATCGGTAGGTAGGTTAAACAGCGTGGATTACGGCGTGAGGGGGAGAGGGAGCGGTATTGCACCGCAGTTATATCGACAAGAGCATTCAGCCAACCTTGATGACTTCTCGAGGCAGGCTTTTGCGGGCAGATATCAATTTTCGTAACACCCTTGGATATCAACCTGGTCGCCGCAAGTAAGCAAGTTACCGTTCTTTGGGCGATGATGCCAAGTCATCTTGACCACGTGAGAGTAATGAGTCACGTGGTTGTGGATTTTTTGGGTATCGATCTGTGAGTCGCCTCTGGCCGCGATGAACTCAATAGCATCAAAGGCTTTCCTGATATACCAGACGTCTTAATAAAACTTACGCTTTCCCTGCGACTTATAACTATCTCGTCTACGCTCCAACTCTTTGTTGCGGACTTTCGAAGACGATCACCATGGCTGACACGGTATGTCCCATCCCGCTATTTTTGCCGATTACGCCTCCCACATTGATTTCCTCACCACATTTGTTGCAGCTTCATATCATATCTTCTCCAGCCCAGCTGAGGATAATTTTCCAACTCCCCGCTGAAGCTAGTTCTTCATCGCAATATAGTCGCGAGCGCTAACTGCTTTTGCTGTGAAGGACGCTCCCGTTGTCGAAAAGAAGCACAGAAAATCTGTTGCGTTCAGCGAAGGGACCACAATCATGGATGCGAACGGGGCAATCTCTGAGGCTGGTCATGCCGATGACAAGACTACTGCTGAAAAGCACACTGCTGGTAAGTCATTGTATACTCAGCACGTAACCTGTCCCATTTTACTAATCATGTAACTCGCGCAAACAGCCTCCCCGGACAAGGAAGTGGACGAAGTAACTGAACTTTTTAAGGGTCTTTCGAAAAAGAAGAAGACAAAGAAAACGAAAGATGCGGATGCGGAGCCTAGTGCGGACGGCGAGTTCGACCCCTCGATGATGAAGAAGAAAAAGAAGAGCAGCAAAAAGGCCGCAGACGGTGACTTCGAAGCCAAACTTGCGGAGGCGGGGCTGGCTAGTGAGGAAGCCGCCCCAGAGGAGAAACCTTCGACTGAAGAAATCGTCAGCGATATCGAGCACGGCAGAGGTATCTGGGCCCACGGTGCTACACAACCCATTCCATATAACCTACTCGTCACTCGATTTTTCACCTTAATTCACAGCCATCATCCCGATATCCTCTCAAGCGGTTCCAAATCCTATAAGATTCCTCCGCCTCAGTGTCTGCGTGAAGGTAACCGGAGAACTATCTTTGCCAATATCACCGATATCTGCAAACGGATGAAGCGGTCGGAGGATCACGTTATGCAGTTCCTGTTCGCTGAGTTGGTCACGAGTGGCAGCGTGGACGGAAGCAGGAGATTGGTTATCAAGGGTCGTTTCCAGCAGAAACAAATTGAGAACGTGCTGCGAAGATATATCGGTGAGTGGACGTAAATCTTTTGGCACCTCGTTAAAATAATTATTTTTACTAACAAGATTTCTCAGTCGAATACGTCACTTGCAAGACGTGTCGTAGCCCAGACACGGAACTCAACAAGGGAGAGAACCGTCTTTATTTCGTTACATGCAATTCCTGCGGTAGTAGGCGCTCAGTCACTGCGATCAAGACAGGTTTCCGTGGCCAGGTCGGAAGACGGAAGAAGCAGCAGGGCTAAAACGTGCAAACTTATTTCGGCGTCCACATCTATGGTTCGCAATGGCATGTTCTTCTTTATTAACCTAGCACAATACACACTTCTCACGACTCGATCGAGTTTATTCTCTCCCCCACCCCCATACTGCTTCCTTTAACGACTTCTTTTGTCGTTGATTCCCTGTTCGTTTCTTTCCATTAAGGAAGACACGAGCATTACCCCCCCCCCGTCCCTTTATCTTTCTAGCTTCTCCCATAAATTGACCCCCTAGAAGAAGCGTGATCCTATGAACTACCGCCATCATCATTGACGTGTTTTATTGCGGTTGTCTTTTCAATTCCTTTTTATTCCCTTCGATCCTCGCGGTTCGAGCTTTGTATGTTTTCTCCCTGCATAATGTACATGTATGCGTCTTATGGAATTGGGCTACTTTAGAAGGGGGGGGAAAATGGTAAGGGGGAAGGAAGACGTATGTGGGGGGAAAAAAGGAGAGGGGCAAAACGAAAAATGATCCTAGATTGAGAAATTTTAAATGAAAAATACGATTGATATTGCTTCGAAGTATCTCCAAGGGCTCGAAAAACAGTAATTACGTGAGCAGCTATCGCAAACTCCAGTGACAATGGGTGGAGGGCGGAAAACAGCGCCCTGGCCCTGATGTAGGTATTCCTCGTGGCGCAGGGTCGGGTCAGGGATGTTTCGTACCCCCCATTTAACAGGCACTGGCCATCAAAGTCATTATTTTATAAGATATAGGCCATATGATATGTATTCCCCGTCCACAGGGATCGGGAATTAGCCCTCGAGCAACCGGATGCGACTCTGCTAAACGTCCGGTCCGATCCCGAAGCGTTGCACGGCCCCGCCTTCGCTCGCTTCCTCTGCGTTGTTCAAGGAACCGATGGACGGCCCTCCCTCCCTCTAGAATAATGCGTTGTCTCTATGCAGGCACAGCTCCCAGCATTGGCTTCAGCGGCTCCCGATGTTTAATATTGCGCGGGATGGGAGCGGGAGAAACATGCTTTTTTAGATCACGCAAAGCCCCCTATGTCTTTCATGTTTCATCACTTTCCCGAACGCGACCGGGAGACTCAGTTTCGCCGGATGTCGGTCGTTAGAATCTCAAGGGACACCGGGGCGTGCGTGTTTTACCGGTCTTCACTGCAGTCCCTACAATTGATTTAAATTTTTGTCCGATTTCCGACGCTTAAAGTCTGAACATATTGTTCCAAACCTTCCGGGATGGGTAGCCCTGCCTGCCACGTTGCTACCCTGCTGCTGTTGAAACCTTTCGCATGCTTTCCGGATATTCAGGAACCATCCACAGATCTGAATGGTCAAAGTGTGGATCCTTGTCGGGTTGGAAAAGTTTCCAATGTAGTACCCAGATATGTCTGATCTTGTTGGCTGGGGTTACTCAGGGGCAATGTAAACTGTCCCACATATCCTTCTTACATGTACTGTACGGAGTACATCACGCCATGGAGGAAAGCCCATGTTGGCAAACCAGAAAGAAGTGCTGGTGGTGGTCAAACATGGCTGGTCGTAGGAGAGCTTGGATGGCCAGCAACGCGGAAGATTTGTAAAATGTCAGGTGAAGTAATTATTTAGCAAGCGTTCCGTTAAGCTCATATATGATCATACATAGTTGTGAAAAAGTTCATTATACAGCAGACTGAGATGCCGTCCTGGGCGCTAGTCCGCGAAATGGGAAAGAAAGGGCTGGAAACTTGGAAGCTGATATGGCGGCATTCACAATAGGAACCGCGAGGAAGCTGGGTAAAACATCAGCGAGAACGAAATTGTGCGAAGTACTTCACTCCCGTATTCTCATGAGAAATGGACGACGACTAAATCGAAACAAGGACGGGCCGAAGATCTAGGCTCGTCTTTTGGCTATCGCGCTCGAGCTGTCATACATAAATAGTGTATAAATTAGAACTTCCCTCCTAGGATGGCATTTGCATGACGCTTGTATTTCGCCACGCGTACACAACACAGTAACTTACACACCGTCAGGAGGCTTCAAAGCGAAAGAAAGAAAAGAAAAAAAGCCCGAAAACGATGTTCCACATCCCAAGATCCATAACTACAGGGAGAGAGAGGTGAGTTGAGAAACAAGATGTCGTGGCGGGCCGACGAGCGGGCCAGCCACATCTAGCCATTGCCAACCATATTACCGATTGGCTAGGAAAGAATAGGGCGGCTCAACTTCTGTATCTATATCCATTGGCGGAGATCTAGAGCGGTAAGATTAGCTCGAGAATAGTAGGGGGGGGGGGGCGTACGTGCTCCCATACATACTGTATATACATACACCCCTTGTGGCCGTGGGACAGGGACGGCCTGGATATCATGCACTGGGCCAACGCTCATGCGGCTCGATGTCCGGGAGATCTCTATCCGACTATTCTGGATTCTAGACAGTAGCAGTAAAAAAAACCCTTTTGCCGGCTCACGCATTTGCGGCATTGGTTCCCACGCCGACGTCTTCAGCGTTCAACGCACGTGGCGGAATACAATTCTCGCTTTGCTGCTTCCGAGTAGTGATACGTTGGCATGTGATGTATGTTGTTGAGACGGTGAAGCTGGTTGTTGCAATTGCAGCCAATTCTGTGCCAGCTGTTGAAACCATCGGTTCTTTTTTTTTTTTTTTACTTTTTTACTTTTTTTCTTTTTAAAACCTTTCTTTACACAGGCGCAAATCCAGTACTATCTGTGCTTGTTTTGGAGAGCGTGGCGTTTTATCACCTGCTGCGCATTGGTTTCCCGCGGCGCCGTCCTCTACTACCTATTTTGAATTGAAGACCAATCAATCACCTGAGAAAATTTAAGTGAGACTTACGCATCTTTTGGTATGACTTTGACATTCAGAAATGGCCGGCCTACAACACAGGTACGTTCGCTCTCTTGGGATTGTTATGGTGTGACACAGTTTCCCTCCAAAGTCACTCACTAGCTTAGCCCAGGAACGATAGGTTCAGGTGTCCAGATAAAATGCCATCCCACCGCTCTGGTGGGGCAAGCCAGGAAAAGAAAAGCAAATGAAACAACTATCGACGGAAGGAAAATGTTACTGGATACAAAATGATCCTACGTTGAGGTGGGAAACGAGGTCACATAAGATAAACAGTTGATATAGACTCAAGGAATTCTTACTTCTCTGCCCTTCAGGAAATGCAATTAAATTAAAAATTATCCGAAAATATAGATAGTTCCATCGTGAACAATGGCAGAACGTTGGATCGAAACAGAAATTGTGTGCAAGGAGAAGGAGTAAAATCGCGGCGAAAATTGGTGCGGTAAATTCAGCCACACTCGCCCATGCCAAAGATATATGTATTTACCTATCTCTAATAATCGTAGCGGTAGCAGAAGGGTACTCCACCAATGGTCGCTCCACCGAGGGTGTCCAGGATTTGCCGGATTCTAACATCGGGTCGGATGCCATCCATGGAGATAATAGTATCCAACGTCAGTGGCCTACCCCGGTAGTCGTTGCCGTTGATTGTCGTCCAGCGTGGACGTGCCTCGTTTTGCCAGACACGGAAATTTCTGTCAATAAATGCGTGGTGCATGAAGAAGAGAGGGTCGCTAGGGCTGGCAGCGACGTCCATCATAACGCTGCCAATACCGTTATGGCCATAAGCGTGTGGACTGTGAAGACCTCTGTTAGCTTCTATGAAACCTCTCATTTTGAACTAATGTTTGAGATAAAACATTCAAAAGAGGGACTTACCCAGTTTCAGCGCAGCTATGCATGGCTGCGTAGTTGGTTCGTCGGTTGCACGCAATGACGAAATCATTGTTGCATTGCCGTGTCTGGTTCTCGTCAACGGCACGCGCGAGGCAGTGGGGCCTGTTGGACATGCCTGGGCCGATATTGCAAGTGAGGCCAGCAAAAATACCATCAGTGATGCAGACGCCCTGTCCATTGCGAGGACCTGGGAGAGAGCCAAAGTAATCGTTGGTGAACAAAGGTGCTTGGGCAAATCGACCAGCGTCTCTAGTCTCGTCCCACCAGGGCATAGGTCTATCAAGGCCGCACTCATCCCTCAAAACCTGCTCGAAAGTCCACACGAAGTAACGGTGCCACAAAAGGAACAGGTCATTGCCGTGGATCTGTTCGAGCTTTTGCTGATGGAGGCGGGCAAAGTCCTCGTAGCGATTTCTTGCATATTGGAATCTACCTGACGGTGGGCGGTCCATCAAGCACCTTACAGCCCTCAAAAATGCCATACGATCGTTGTGTGAGGCGCGGCGCCATTCAAGGCGCATGTCCGTCCTGCCGACGCAAGCTGCGCCAAATGTTGAGAAGGTTGGCTCATTGGGCTTTTGCTTTGGTGCAGGGCGGATCAGTTTTCCGATAAGATCCTTTCCCTGCTTAACATCTTCGAGAGAGATGGTGTGGAATTTGCCGAACGACGATAGGGGAAGGTTTGGACTCAGGTCGGCAAAAATATCCTTCACTGCCGCAGAGGCCAGTGAGGCGCCTAGAAGCAGTAGTGTCCACCGCATGGTCTGTGAGTATGCGTAGGCGTGTCAATGTCGAAGTGAAAGGATTAAACGAGTGACTGGGTTAAAGAATTATCCGAAGAAGAAAAAAAAGAGAGAAAAAGAACTACATTTTATCCCGGGGAATCCATCACTATTTCAATAGTCATGTCTGCCATTCAGGTGGGTTTCCGCTCAAGAAGTCGAGGAACCTCAGCTATGAGTTCCTATGAAGCGACCCCATGCATGTCTTAGGTGATAGCGTCCTTGTCCATGCTGCCCTTGTTCTGGAGGCTCTGTATGGTGGGAGACTCCACTCGTGGCTGGGTTTGACTTTTGTGGCCATGGCTTCCGGGAACGACCAAGTACCAGCTGGAAATAATAATGCCTTCAGCGCAAAATCCTTCTTGAACGGTGACCAAGCAAAGCGAGTACGTACTGTGTACAAAGTCCCAATTATCAGAATAATAATAGAATAATGATAGATCCTGCCCAACAATGATTCACCATATTCCCTGGTGATGGTATGACAAAATTGAGAACATCAATATTGATTCACATTAGCGCCCCTGCGCACAAAAGGCTTAACCAGGAAAGAGTGCTGGTTTTTCTGGTTCTGGCCTAGGACAACGACTTGTACCAGGAGCTGGAGCTCTCCAATTACGACAAACGGCTGTTTTGCCAGCGAAAGGTGGCAGACTACTCCGTACAGCGAAATCCATGAGGCTTTCATAGACCGACGCTAGCAACTGTCAATCATGCAGATTCGCAGTCAACCACGATAATTGCATTTATTTTCATACCAGCCCTGCAGACTTCACGGGCAACTTTGCAATCATAATTGTTGGCCTGCGAACAGAGTTATTGTTGTGCTGGACCAATCAATGCAAGGGATTTTAGTCGCTCCTTTAGTCGGCATATCGACCCGAATCGACGATGAGGTTTCCCTGATTCGTTGGTGATTTGTGGAGTTTCCAGAAGTGTTTTCCGAGGCTGAGTAAGTTACGGAAGTCCGGAGCAGTGGTGGGTAAAAATATCCTGTCAGTTTGGCATAAAAAAGAAAGCACTATAGTAAAACCGGCTTCCTGGAAACAAGGTATGCGCTCTTGTCTCCCCTGGGATGTCTTCATCGCATTATTGGAGCAGGGAAAGACAAATTCCAAGGCTTCTCTCCTCTACGGAGTGCAGCCATCTCTCGGCCATGTGTTCGGTGTCTCGGATTCGAAGAATCCACTGGTTCGAACCTCCATCTCGTGATTTGTGGACTGAGCACGGTGGCTGCTGGTCCGTACCAATTCCATGATAATTCGAGGGGGGAATACGCGAATACGGCAGGGGAGCAAAATCGCTTAGTTCCCAAGTCTAGAATGTGGATTTTTAAATTGGATCAAGCGTTAGTGTTTGCTTGGGTGAGATCGTGGCATCGTTGGAAGGATGAGAACGTGAGCGTAGCGTCTTCGATGCCAAGGCGTTAACGTTCTGGTTGGTGAAGTCGCCGCCGAGCACTGTGTATTAAGGGGTCTGCCAACAGATCCTGGCTGCGACAGTTCTCTCTCTCTCTATCTCTCTCTCTCTGTCTATGTGTGCCTCGCCCCTGTTCAGAAAAGTAAGCTACAATCAGCCCTGAATCAGAAAAGATCGTCAGCCCAGAAATATTGCTGGCAAGAAGATCCATGATTCCCCAGGCAAAAGATCAGCAGCACCCGACCCGTGTCTCCAGCTGGCCGCTTGGGATTCTATTTTCGTACAATAATACATTGCACATATACAGCGTAAAGTGGGGAGAAGCGAAGCTTTCCAAGTCAAGGGATACAAAGATCTTGGACTGCAAGCCAGCACGGCGCTCCAACGGATGATTGAATGGGCATGGATTTCATTAATAATTGCAGAACCTGAAAGCGCAGCCATTATTCCTTTGATTGGAGTGACATCAACTTCCAAGTGCAATGTTGCAATGATACATAAGTTATTAGTGAAGAGCAATTGATAACTGCATCTTAACCATTTCGCTCATTCAACATCTTGTTGCAGTCACGTGCCCCAATTCTATATCCATGGTAGATATCTTAAGACTATATAATAATAATAATACACACACATATCATGACCATGGAATATAGATTCAAAATGGCCCCCGATCTCCAGCTTATTTTCAGCCCTCACCCTACCTACCCTTGATGGAGGTCATCACAATGTAACCTTTTTAAGTAACTAATCGCAGCAGCTTTTTAACTTATATGATCATTTGACTAAAATATGAATATACCTAACAAAACAAAATGTGTTTCACTTCTACATTCAATCAATTCAAGACAATAACGGTCATCCTGATATGAATAAAACACACAAATACTAATATCTGACAACTGTAGCTAGTATTATTATTATTTTTTTTTTTTTTCTTGTTCAATGATGAGTGTTCTTGTGCATATCCTCATTTGATTTGAAATATGCAAGCAGGATCTCCTACCGGCTGGTTGTACCCTGTTTCTCCCCGCCGATGTTGGACGCCGAAGCCCCACGCGTAGTGTCACCTATTCAAGAAATGCGTATAAAGTAATGTATGTACACATACATTATTACATTGTATGAGAGACACATTTTGCTAGCTCATCAGGTCATCAGGTGGGAATGTTGCTACATGCTCAATTATATCATGTTACACATTGAAGTAGAAAATGTTTGCTTTACTTTTTTGTACAGTACATACATGTATCTGAGCTGTATTGTCATTATTATTATTATTATTCTTCTTCTTCTTCTTATATACTCCGTACTTACACTATAAATTCCTTCTGTAGAGGGGTAGATATTATTTGTGGCGCACGCCGTTAAATCCTACGATACATACTGCGTACTACGTAGAAGCACCGTAGCCAAATCCGCACAAAGTCCGAAGGTTCGGCACGTCTCCTATCCACCGAGCAGCCCACGCAGAGCCAGCTGAGGATTTGATCCTAGGCACAACTAGGTTTGAATGAGAATAATAAACGTTCACTACTCCGTACTGAATAATATATCACGAACAGTTATTTCACTTCACCCTGGCTCAGTCTGCTCGCAAACAATCTTATCCCATCACCAGTTTGTTTGTCTAAGAATTTAACCTAAACATACGAGGGAAATAGAGCCCGGCTCTGGCTTGGTGTCTCACTGCGTCGTCCGAGATGTCTGACATCCCAGGTTTATGTTCAGCCGCCCCGTTAGTCGGTGCGCAAATCGCCAAAGACGCATGATTTGATTATTAACCTTTGCTCGTCTTGAGGGCTGCGGAATGGGCAAAGCCTGCAGTCCCGTCCTTGAGGGCCCACAGAGACTTCAACACAAATAATGAGCCCCCCCCCCCTCGCAAACACGTGTCCTGGGAAGGGAATCAGCCCAGCATTCTCAGCCCTAGGAAACTTTCACCATTTGAGGCGGGAAAGCCATATTCACCCACCCCGCTACACCGCCTAAAATGCGAAGGGAGAAGCAAACGGTTATCAAAATCGAAAAAAGGAGGGGTAGCAGCCTGCAAACAAAGAAACCAAGTCAAGTGGGGAGGGAGAGATTGGGGGGGGGGGGGGAAGAGAAAGGAACTACGACGTCCAGAAATATTTAGTCGTTTGGCGCAACTCCGCTAGCTAGCACTTAGAGAAAGCCATCAAAGCTCTTCAGCTTGTCTGTCTACAAATGGGCAGCGTCAGATGATATCTTTCTCTACTGAGGAATTCTGTCCATATACATGTGCAGTACATGTACATGTACATGCGAAACTCTATCCCCCTTTATTTTTGTGGCCCATGGTCACACAGCAGTGTCACAACCGATGGAAAAAAAGGATGAATCCCATCAATGTACCCTGGGGGCGCATGTGTGTCTCACAATTTAGACCTCCACGGGCTGACTTCAGATTTGATGACATTTATCTCCGACTCCGTTGGCATCTCGAGAAGACGGCCAGTGGACGCTTCGGGTGGGATGGCAAGGGCTGGGGGTTTTGGAGGCTCGGGGGGAAATACTCACTGTATGTACAAGTTTGTTGATTTGATAGGCGAACCGGATGGGCTTGAGAAGCATGCTCGATCAGTGAAACCTGCATCAGCCACGAATAGGACAAGGTGAGTAGTCCGCGGAATTGATATCTGGTATATGCCTTGAGGAAAAACTACTAGCTAACCCTAACCCTTTTATTGGAGGAATACTATGCTCTGTCATTTACAAAAGCTATGCGCGGATGGATGGCTTTGTACATGTAAATGCACATAACTAGATGTGAATAATGACATAATCCTGGAGTACGGAGGTCAGTGGAGTCGGCCTTGATCCTGCATTGAACACTTATGGTACAACTTTCTGGAAAGGAAAAATCGAAGGGAAGCTATATATCATAAAAATGCTACCATCCGTGTGACCGCTGGGATTTCTGCCGATATGCCTGGTACAGTAAATACCCTTTGCATACTTTTCACGCGGGCAAGGGGATTGTATTGTCCTGTTTGAAGAACTATCTTCCGTACCTTGGCCCACGAACCCAGAAGCAATCATGATGGCTCAGGATTCATCTCTGCCATAGCCGTGGATCTGCTTATCCTCAGTAACACCGCTGCCGTTCATTATCTCGACGCCTCACTGGGCTGCAATCACATCAGCAACGCCTGGCACATGTGGTGAGGACATTAGTGGTCTATTCCTCGGGGACCCAAACACCGGTTTCCAGGCATTGCGACGGGCTTCATATCTTCACTCTCCCAGCGGTGGGATGGAGGCTATTGGATCTGCCTAGCGCGGTTCGGAGCCACTACGTTGCGTCCTAGAAATTCAATCCAGGACTGCTTCCGCATTTATAGCCGCATCTATCTTTTCAGCATGGGAACCAAAAACGAGGTAGTTTCGCAACTCGTGGATGGCGTGCGCTTGGTGATATTTCCAGCGGCCATCCATTCTGCCGTGATGCCTCCTAGAGAGTAGACCAACTTGATTTTCCCTGATGTCAGGACCAACAACGCTCTCTTATGACAAATTGCCTGACGGAAGTTGCCGGGGGGGGTCTCCTGAGGAACCACCTAGGCAGATAAACGAATTTTATCCCGTCTGCTGGCTGCTTCAGTTTCTGCTGCCTCCTGAGATATACCGACGGAATCAATAATTTTGCAAAAAGGGTCCAAGCTTGGGATATCTAAATGTATCCCAAATTGAGGGAATGGCTGGAAAATCCAGTGATGTGGACTTAAACCTTGGGGGTAATGCAGAAATGAGGTATATTCCCGACAGGAGCGACCAAATTCTTTGCCTGTCGTAGCTTGTTGTATGTCATATACATCTCCATGCACCATATGGTACGGGGGTCCTTGTGACCCATTGATGATCGGCTGGTGAGTATTGCGTAGGTGGTTCGGAGTTGGACTTGAGAATGACGCTGAGAATCATTGATCCATTGGAACCTAACTTACGCCGTTCACTTCTGGCGATGGCAAGGGGGGAGGGGGGGGGGATGGATGATGCAATGCCTTTCCGTGTACTCTTCTTGCCCCACCGTCCCCTGCTGTCATTTTCTTAATTATTATTTAATCCGTTGATTGAGACTCAGGTCCGGAGACTGGCCATTCCCAGTATGATCTTTGGCCTCTACTATTATGAACGAGTACACTGGTAGCGATATCACGGAGGGGTTTCAGTGTTTTCAGCAATTTTTTTCCAGATTTTAACGCGCAACGGAGTTGTCGAGGTACGAATCTAGGGTGGACTCTAGATAGAAAGCTTCGACAATAAATGGAAAAGAAATGAATTTCACAATGCGCCAGCCCTTCTTCATTCATGGACCTAGACCGCATAGCGACAAACCCGTCCTTCCCCTTCTCTGTGGTCTCGGTCTCGGGTAGAACGCCGTGCTACTAGTATACCATTCATATATCCTCATCGTCGTCTGAACAAGGGTATGAACATCACCACGTCGTCTCATCCCATCAAACGACCTCCTAACAGCTGCAGCGGCTTAAGCTGGAAACTGACACCTACACTGTCCTTCCACCGTCAGCTGATTCGTCGATGAGATGAGGTGAGCTTTCCTTCTAACTAATTCGTGTGCCGAATGTTGATGAAAGGAGGGAGAGAGAGGAGGGCGAGGTGGGGATATGAAAGGTGAAAGGATCCGTGAGCATGGATGGGGCTACGACATGGCACGGCACAATAAATAGTTCGGTGATTCGTAACGTAAATGTCGATTCTCGCAGGTATCCATAGAAGTTTGATAGGTGTATTGGAAAATTCTCTCGGGTAGGTGAAAAGGGTAATCAGAATTATCTGAACTTGGGTCTGAAAGAAGGCAATGGATTGTATTCCAAGGTTGTTTTAAGCAACAACAAGGGGGGGAGGGAAGGAGTCCAAAATGAGGTCCTACAGTCAAACAAATGCCCAAAGCAGCGAGTACCGCAAAAATAGAGGGGAAAAATATCGGGGAATCACAGTGCTGAGCATGAAGGGGGAAAAAAAAGAGGGCGAGATCAAGTTTTGCGTTTTTCCAAACGAAACCAAATACACAAATGCCAACAACACACGTAGAACAGAAACAGAGAGGGAAGAATCGCAATCATTATTATATATCATCTCAAAAGTCCATCGATAAAACATTAACCCTCCCCCCCCCCTTCTTTCGTTCAATTGCATCCACTACGCTCCAGCTCCGGTTGCGTTCGCCGTAACCCACATTGCAAAGGCCGACGGATTCCTCGTCTGCAAGTATACAGTTCCGGGGCCCGTGAATTTGCAAACCAACCCTTCACCGGCGCTCATACCTGAGATGATGCCCCCTGAAGCGATCCGCTCCATGACATACTTGCAGTTCCAGGCGACGAGGTGGCCGTTGTCGACGTTGTATTTTTCGCCATCCGCAAGCTGCCGGGTTTGGAAAGGGGGAAGAGGCATCAGTATAAATTTTTATTATTTATTTTATTTTATTTTTCTTTCCTTTTCTTTTATATATGTATGGCGTTTGATTTTTCTTAATTGTTGGAGAAAAAGAAAAAGGGCTTGCACTTACATCTTTCTTGATAATCGCACCAAAACTCTGCATGAACAACAGGCCGTTGCCAGACATTTTGTACACAAACAATCCCTCGCCAGAGAAGAGCGCTTTGCTTAGACCCTGGTTCTTGTAGTCCTTGACCACGCCTTGGGTAGCGGCTAAGAACGCATCTTTGCCAACAGACCATGTGTCATGGCCGTTGAGGCGCAGGACGGTGATGTCACCAAGCAATGTCGGCGCGAGCAGAAGCTCTCCGGGGCCCGTGTAGGTCGAAGTCGACATTTCTCCACCGGCAATGAGCTTCTTCATCGAGAACTTGACGGATCCTTTGAGAGTCATGGTGGGAGACATGGCAATCATGGCGCCTGCGAAAATAATTTTTCTTTAGTTAAATTGACATTGGGAGAATCCCATCCCCCCAAGGGGGGGGCATCCAGGGGGGAAAGGGTAGGTAGCGGAAGGTAATGAAGTAACCAGCGAAATAATAAGTGATGTCTCGAAGACGTCTACTCCAACATACCTGGCTTAGCGCTGAGTGGACATCCCATTGCCAACTGGAGAGTCAGGATGGTGTTCGAATCTCGGTGGCTAATCCGGTAGCTACCGCCATTGAATGTGCCGACATCATCCGCGGATGTAGACTGCACGCCCGCAAATTGACCCTGGGGTGGGGCTCCGCCAGGTCCAAGCGGTGACTTTTCGGGGAGAGGTGAAGCTTGCGGTGGGGGTGGAGAGGTTTGACCTCCGGTTGGAGGGGGAGGGTACGCTAATGGGCTAGGTTGGCCTCCTGGGGGTGGGTAGTTGTAGTTCGGGGGCGCGGGTGCATAGCCGCCCTGGCCTGGAGGAGGTGGGTATGCTACTGGATATGTTAGTGCATGTTGTGTCGGAATTGCGTACGGCGAAGAGTTCTACCAAAAAAAAAAAAAAAAAAAGGAGAGGCATGCAGCCTAAACTGCTATATTTCGCAAGAAGGTAATAATACTCCAGAAAAGTACGTACCTTGTAGCTGGTTCGGAGCTGGGTCCATCGGTAGTCTCTCATGTTAGGTCGCTAGCAACATCAATTATTTATAAAGAAAAATGTTGAAAAGGGAATCCTACGGGGATAGTATCCTCCCTGTGGAAGTTGTTGCCCTTGGGAGGGTTGGTGTGCCATTCTCGACGATGATCAACCCAGGATGCTCGATGAAGCGGGGTAAAAAGAGAATGGATGCGACTTATGCAAGGGAAACAATACTAAATAAATTCTTTATAAGAACGAAATGGATAAATATTAAATAAAACACAGCAAAAAATAACTATAAATCAATAGAAAGAGGGAGTACAAGGGCGAATCTTATGCGCTGATAAAAGAAAAAGAAAAAAAAATGAAAACCATTCTTGAGGACAAGAGGGGGGGGAGGGGAGCGAAGAGAGCTAAATATATGCAGCGAGTCGCAAGATCGCCAGCCGAATAGTTCTTTCTGGCCCAAAAGCCATTTTAGAACCGTCTTAGGCCCCAGCGGCTAGGCAATGAGATGGTTGGATCAACCGGAGGTTCATTCGATATGCTCCGTAGATTGGGTGAAGACATGAATAGCTGACGAATGAGCGCTAAAGTGCATATGATGATAGACATACAGAACCGCCAGAACCCATGCTAAGAGCTTGGTTGGGAACGTGCAGGGCGGCTGGAGGGCTGTGACAGATTGACATATCTGTACTGTACTGTACTGTAGTTACATAGTAACAGCGGGGGGATTTATATTGGCGGTCAAGTTTGCCCAGGTGGATGGACAGGACAACGACGGGCACTTATCATTATTCAGAAGGCCCCGAAGATTGACTGACCTGCATGGGTTAGTTAGCATGAAGTATCCAAGCTTGTCATGGTTCATCAATGGATAAGGATACAATCCAATAACTATTTCCATTCATTCTCCACTTGTCTTTTCTTTTTTTTCCCTTTCGAATATTATTGATGTCATTGCGCGTGAGCGAGCCATTTCGATTTTTGTAACTAACTAGCAAGTCTGCTTTTCGACGCGAAATAATAACAATAATAATAATAAGCTCTCCGAAGCATCATGCCCCTCACCTGCTGCTGCTGCAAATGAGGGGGAAAAACCTTGAAGGCTGAATACGAGATTTGCTGCTTTTTGTGGAAATCCTCTTTTTGCACAGACAACGGGCCAGGCTTTGAATAGGTCATCATCGAACAAAAACTCCTTCAAAGTATTCGATGGCGACAATGGCAAAACGACTGGATTTGTACCGCATGCCGGAGTAGACCAACGAACGATATACTAGGTCCCCAAGCTATGTATGGATTCCATATTTGCCCGTTCATCATGGCATTTTCCGTGCAGCAGCAAGGATATCTCCTCTCTTCCAAGGGCAAGTGTTTTGAGATTTTTTTGGTTGGTGATGGCAGCTGGCCAAGTTCGAATAAATATTAAATAAGAAGAATGATCCTGCTTTCGCCTTGGCCCTGCAAAATGTGGCTTTTTGAAAAGGTGGCTGTGCAGTTCCAGGCCTGCAAAAAATTTCCTTTTCTCAGCATTATTGTCTGGGCTGTTTCTGTCCGATGAGACACATATACAGTCCCGTGTCATAAGTTTGAAACTTTTATGACTTCCCAGTCAAATCATAGTAGTCTCAAAGTAGTTTGATATCTACACTGTTTATTGTTGTAATCACAGCTTAATGAAGATATGATAGAAAATGTGTGAGAAGAATAGAGACCAATGAGTGCATTTCAGTGTCATGTGACACTATAACTGCAACTAATTACTATTGCATCAAACTACTTTGAGACTAGTCTAACGCGGAACTGTAGTGAATGGAAAAAGCAACGAAGTTATAGTGGGTTTGTATACCAGAGCGTTTCTACAGCGTCGCACGACGGGGACAAAAATAAATCCCCTTTCAAAATATGAATGATGCAAAAGAAATACAACTACCGAACCGAGGAAGATGTCCAAGAATTGATAGATACAATCGCAAAATAGATTATTATCAGCATCCGTTTACTCCAGGCAGGTGAATCATTATTAACAAAAAAAAAAAAAAAAAAAAAAAAAAAAAAAAAAACAGAAAACAGAAAAAGAAAAAAGAGGAAAGCCAGAGTATGCGCGCTACCTCGGCATATATCAAATCAAGACAAAATATCCAGGGGCATACCAGACCAAGACAAAGGGGAAGTCAACTACGTAGTGTTCTGTGTTGGGTTTTGTTTTGTTTTTTTTTTTGTTTTGTTTTGTTTTTTTTTTCCCAAAAATCTGATCTCATCCTCTTAACAAACCAACCACGACTTAAACTAGGCAAAGAAAACATGCCAATATTTTCGATGTGGTTGTTGCATCATCAGTCAGAAGGTGAGCCAGACAACAGAGAGGAAAAACAGAGAATGAAAGGGAAAAACACGCAAGTAATATAGATAACGGGGGGGGTGGGGGGGGGGAAATCTAGGGGAAAGAATCGACGCAGGATGGCGGCGTCATTATTAGTTGACAAAGGAGGGGAAAAAAAAAAGGAAAAAGGAAAAAGAAAAAAGAAAAACAAGAGACCTAAGGATAGAAAGCTAGAAAGGAAAGTAAGTGGCAGTAGGTTAAAAAAAAGGGAGCCGGGTTAGTCAAGAAAAGAACTCCAGTCGGAAAAATGAGATTTTATCCAAAGTTGAAGTCTGTCACTAGTGGCGCAGCGGAGTTGAGTGAGTCTTCGCTTCGTTCGGAAGTCGCCGCGCGCAAAGATTGGCACATGCATGCTGCTGTATAGACGGCAAACCGTGAGATCGATCATTGTCGGGAACGGATCTAACGAGGACACTATGTTTATATTGGAAAGCGTGGTCATCCCCGCATGGAGCCGATATATATATATATATAGTGGGGTCGATAGACGGGAGTGCGAGGTGCGAACTACGCTGTCGATCCAGCAACCACCAATAGTAATATCCCAGTGAGAATTGGTAGAATGCAGGAGACCAATGTTGCTAGTCGCAGGCAAGAGGAGATGAGGCAAGATAAGGCTCCATGTTTGTTATAGCGCTGTTGTCCCTTCATTTTTGCTGTGAGGAATATAATCTCGATTCAAACGTGAAAAAAAAAAAGAGCCACCAACGCCGAGGTTCCATGTTTTAAATCCCAAGTGTTCATCCGACCTAACAGAGCCCAAAGCCAAAGGAAAAAGATATCAAGTGACGAAGATGGTGTGGGTTTAAAAAATGCCGTTGACGATTTTGGAGCCGACGGTCGCACCAGCACCGAAGATTGCTAAATAAAAATTTACGTTAGCACAATTGTAACACGCTCATATTATATGTCACATTGGAAGACTTTTTAATCAGACATACCGGCGTTACCCATTTTCTTTCCGAATTTCTTCCCATTCTCTTCGAACTTGCTTGGTCTATGGGATCCAGAGGAGCCTGAATGGGACACCTCAAGAGGAAGATTGCCATAGCTGCTGACTGGCTGTGGTGAATGAATTGTCGATTTCTCCTCAATCACACTGACATAGGTTCGGGGAAAGATTCCTTCTAGGCGTGTGCGTTCATTCCGGCCTCGCCACCCTGTAAGGGGCAATCAGTAACCTGGCGTTTCCTTCATGGGTTAGTATAGTAAAGTCTTGGGACAACGTACAATCATTATTCATGTGCTCCAGAACCTGAATTTTATCTTGAGGCTGCAAAGCCAAATCCCCAGCATCGGTAGGCGTGTAGGCGTAAAGGGCAGACGCGATGGATAGAATCGGAGGCCCAGAGGCGTATGCGGGCGGGGGAAGCGGGTCGTTGTAGGGTTGTGGTTCGGGACTCTTCTCGTTCAAACGCATGCTGGACAATTGACTCGTTGGCGGTGGTGAATCTGCGGTCGACTGCTGTACTGAAGTTTGGAGTTGTGCCTCGCTGGGGAGTTGTGCAAGAATGGCGGATCGCTGGGCCTGGGAAATGACATCTATGTCTACGAGGAATTCCAGCTCCTGTTGATGGTAAAAAAAACAAAAAAAAAAAAACAAAGAGAACGATTAGATTTTAGGCCTGCGGTTTAAAAGGGATGATACAGAAGAAAGGAAAACTGGGGAACGAACGGAACTGATGGTTCTCAATGACCGAGTGCCCTGGGCGACAACAGGCTGGGTTCTTGGAGCCATGCTGTCGATAACACCAATGAAAGGATAATTTTACAACGTATAACGAATGTGATGTACTTTGTATTCGGGGGAAAACCAGCCCGGAATCAACGGAAACAGGTCGAGGACAGACGCTCTCGATGCAGAGGACGAGCGGGGCGGATGGAAGAGGATGGCGGGAGTGGAAGCCGATGAATGGGGGGAGAGGATGGAGGATGGAGGATGGAGGATGGAGGATGGCGGATGGAGGATGGCGGATGGAGGATGGCGGATGGCGGAGTTGAGGTTTGGATAGGGTAAAGGTTACGGGTGGAAGGGGGTGTGGCACTCTTGGGGACTTCTTGGGGGGCGATGGGGCTGCACTACTCTACTACTTAAGCCATCGACGAACACAAGGAGAGACCCGGGATGAGAATTCCTGCTAAGAAGCTAATAATAATGATAAATAATAAATAATAATGACAACACTAGCAACGCGCTACAGATGGATAAAGTAGGCTTCAATGTATTCTTATGACTGACTGTTGAGGTTTTGTGCACAGATAGCGCCGCAGACTTTGGATGTAACTATGGTATTCGCAATACACCGCCGCTGCTGCTAAAAATATCCCACTCTCCAGCAAAATCATCCCTGCTTCCATGTATTATACCGTCGTCATTACGCCTCGCCTGGGCAATTCGACAGCAAACAAAGAGGATAGTTCTTATAATAATTAGGAGTAAGACATCAT
Organism: Blastomyces dermatitidis ER-3; assembly: GCF_000003525.1. NCBI lineage: Eukaryota > Fungi > Ascomycota > Eurotiomycetes > Onygenales > Ajellomycetaceae > Blastomyces > Blastomyces dermatitidis. The sequence goes on along the minus strand of NW_025544776.1, from coordinate 6,430,980 downwards.
TATTATATTGACTATACGGAGTACACAGGAAGATTTACGTCCTTCTTGAGTACGTTACCTGAGTCGAATGCCTGAGTCTATCATTCTTGGCCCCGGTCTTCGTTCGCACAAACTATGGACAGTTGACCAAGCAACTCGTGGGAAAATATATATATACAGCCTATCAGCTCCAGATTGTTCACCAGCTGTCATAGTTTTTCATTCATAATTTGAACCATACCAGATTGAATCTGATTTTGCGATACAAATCCCAAATGCGCATCTCAAAACAATCCCAGAGAAGAGGAGGAATGGTCCAGATTCCAGGCCAAATGCAAATGCCTATCCCTGGTGGCTCGCTCCGCCACAGACAGCTTCGTCGATCTCCATGCAGGACCGGTGCAGCTCTGCCAGTGACATTTGACTTGGGGTTGTACTCCGTATACCCAGGGGGGTTCTTGTGTGCGACAAACAAAGCACTTCACCTTCTTCGTAGGGACACTAAATGCTCCGTAGTTCGGTCATATCTGACCATAGTCATAATCTCGCCGTGCCTTTCAGTCTATCGAAAGTACACGGGTGAATGGAACAATTCTCTCCCAGGGCCCTCTATTGTTGAAAAAAATCCGATACATAAATGCCAACAGCACCAGGGCTGATATGACAACAGAATTTTGAAAACTTATTGGTTGGAAGCTATCGAGGGGTGTATTGCAAGATCCATTCTTATGTTCGGCCTGCGGGGTATATGTGGCGTAGGGCTGCCCCGAAGGAAAGATTCTTGATACTCCTGCGCTGCGGATTTGTACACATGGCATAAGAACCATTCACAACCGGCATTCCTGACAGCCTAGCTCCGGATTCCAATTTTAATTTTTTAAGCTACATAAAGCCCTTTTGAGATTCCAGAAAACAGATCGACGGTCGAACCCCCGAAAGTTCCTGATTCAGCCCTATCTATCCCTTAAGGATGGGAGGGTACCTCGGGCCTCAAGGAGAAACACATTTTAAAGGTTTTTGATATAGACGGCATTTAATTGTTCCGTACGGGTTGGGTTGAGATTCGCCGTCACTTCTTAAAATTAGCACCTACCCTGAATATGGCTGAGGACGTCAAGAGTTGTTGGCAAGGATATGTGTATATCATATTGTTATCTGTAGTTAAGTGTGTTTCCTCCTCGTCGACACCAAAATAGAGCGCCAAAAGAACAAGGAGCAAAGAGGAATCCATCCAGTAGTCAGAGAGCAGAAAAACTATCAAGCAGATTTGACCATTGTCATATCTCGCAACTGTAACTACGGATTTAGAGCCTGCATTGTTGATAGAAGAAAAGGTAAGCTTATCCCGGACACCCGATCCAACACTTTTTCCGGTTCCGAGCCGCCAAGAACCCCCGGGGTGTTTGTTGTCTACGGATCAGATATACGATGTCTATCAATCAAGGCAAAGAGCGATTCTTCAATTTATATGATATGCTTGAGAGATATAAAAATCCTGCCAACTTGAACCCTGAGCTCCTCCAGAATCGGGGTTTGCTTCTCTACATTAGCTGGAGAAGATGCTTATAAAGCTATGATGTAGTTAGACGTTCATTTCCAGGCCTGCTCTAGATGTGAAAAAAGAGAGTGTATTGCCATATCGATAGAACATGAGCGAGTAGCAAGGTATTTGGGAACATGTGTACTAGATTTATGTGTACTGGATTTTCCTCGAAGCATCAATGATATATCTGAGTTAGGCGGCAGTAGCACAGCCACAGCTGGATGACTAGTTAACTCTGAGTCATTGCCCTGGGCTGGGGGCCAGTAATTCCCAACTGTAGTTACGTAGTTACGTAGTTACTCCCGTAACATGTTCTCCAGGGTCCTTTGCGGGCTCTGTACAGACTGTACTCCGTATGAAACCAGCTAGTTACCAGGAGATGTTAACCGCCTCAAGACGATACGATACTGTAGGGCAAAACGTCGCCACCTCACCGTCAAAGTCTGTCCCCCCGTGTTTGGTAATGTAAAGCATCTTACGCCTTTCCCGATTGAGGCTAGCGCAGAAACTCTTACTCAGCTTCTCGAGGCTTCTTTTGCCATCCCCATTCCAAAGATCAATATCAATATCAACCTTCAACCTGCGTCTTTGTTTGTCTGTCCAACTCCATCCTTTTCGCCTTGTATACCCTCTCTCCTGTTTCTGCCATAGCGAAACTCCATCCCTTTAGTAGCTTCCACTCGTTGCTATTTCTGTTTACGGAATCCTTTTTTTTTTTTTTTTCTTTTAAATCGATAACTAGCTGCTGTTCGTATACACTCCCGCCAGCTTGTCATTCACCGCCGACAGGCAACTAACCGATTGCTTATCCTCAGACAAGCGCAACTTCTCTTCTCACATTACAAACCTCCATCTACAATATAATATGTCTGAAGATTGGGACTCCGTCACCCGTATTGGAAGCAGAGCCCGCGGTGGAGGCGGCGGTGTCCGGGAGACAGTTGTCAGAGGGCGGTCTGCGTTGAACGCGGCAGCCCGATCCGGTGCCATCATCGGGACAGAGAAGAAATATGCTACTGGGAATGCCGTACGTGATTTTTTCTTCTTCGTCCTCTAGCCGTTTTTTTTTTATGACTTTTCATGCCTTCCTGTTTGGTGATGATAAAACATCGAAAACTAACCCTCCCCGTCCGCAAAACAGGCATCCAAACCCCGCGTAGAAGGACAACATCTCACCAAAGTCGACCGAAGCGATGACATTATCCCCCTGCAATCCGTCGGCGAAGAGGTCGGGAAGGCCATCATGCGCCGCCGCAACGAAGAGGGCTTCAAAATGACACAGAGGGAGCTCGCTGCCAAATGCAACACAACACCGGCCATCATAGCTGACCTGGAACAGAACAAGAAGGGCGCGGATAAAAAGATCCTACCGCGGATCGAGAACGTGCTTAATATCAAGCTCACTGGGCGTGATATTGGGAAGGAAAAGTTTCCGAAGAGGAAATGAGGGATTACTGGAGGGTGAGGCTCTGGGTTCCATTTTTTTCAAATGAAGTTTCTCCTTTTGGGCTCTTTTTTTGGTAGGGACGGGAAAGGGAAAAATGTTATACGTGCTGTGAAGGAAATGTTTTATTTGGGATTTTTTGAATTGGGGTTCCATTTTTTTTTTTTTTTTTTTTTCCGTCTTTGCCGCTCTCTTTTAGCTTGCACTTATGATGATATACACGGGGCGTGGGCTGGATTTCGGAGATGTTAGAAAGAATGGGAAATATGACAAAAAAAATTCAACGATGGTTTATGACCATATTCCCCCTTTATCTTCTCTATACAAAGTTAATAATCCATGTTAGAGAGCGTTCTTCGATCTTTCTATATACTTCTCAAATCAGATGGGGAAAAAAAAGGAATAGACGCTTGAGGATATAGAGGTATAAAACGGTAAAATCAAAGCGGTATGAATCAGTTTCAGTAAGCACCAGCGATATCTCCCTTCTGTAGAGAGAGCGTTTTTGAAACAGGTGCCACATTCTGCCAAAATCATAAGGAAAACATATCCGCCACTCCTGTAAGATCTGGTCCACTGTTGATATCAACTTTCCCTCCTTCCTGCACATCCATTTCCGTCGTATAGCGTTCCTGGAGCGCGGATTTGGGTTTCCTCCGCGCTGGTGGGGGACCAGCAATGCGCCCCTGCTCGCTAATGCTCACGCCCCGTAAACCCTCTAATAAGTCAAGAACTAGAGCTCTTTGTTGGCGGCCGGACCTAGACTCTCTGAGCGCGGCATATGTAGCCGCAACTTTGCTCTTCGGCATATCTGGCAGGCTTTCTATGATCTTAGTAGGTGTATCGCTGGTGGGGCCATACGCTATCCAAATGGAAGCGATAAGTTGCGCCAGCTCCTTTTGCATGTCGACGAAATAGGGCTCGTGGACGGACGTGATACATGCTTTTAGGATATCTGTGCTGATGAACTCGCGGATACTTTTCGCAGTGGGGTTATCGACTTCGAGGATGAATGCGTCCAGAATAGATCGGATGACACGGGTTACGATGGAGCAACAACGGGTATCTTTCATGCGAATCGCGTGTGTGCAGAAGAGAATTACTGGTTCGAGAATTTGGGGGGATGAAAGAACGAACTGGCGAATGGAGTCGCCCGGGCTTGGTTGGTTAGCAGTGCCATTCTGTTTACTCGGCCCGGAAGCCTTTTCGGGATCTATTTTCGGAAGCAGTGTTAGATTATGACAATCGAAGGAAAGTGAGGGAGATTGGGAAGAGCAGCACTGACCTCCCCGTTGCGGGTCAAGAAGACTGGCGACCATGATGACAACTGAGTAAGTTAATTGGCGGAGGATGCTTTCATCTTTCATTTCCACCGTTAGATCAGACTCCACCATCCCAGCCTTTCGATGCTCTATTATGTCCCATTCCGCGGTGATCTTTTTGTCAAATTGAATGAATAGAGCAGATAACATCGGAGGCAAGAAATGGGGTCGATATCTTGCAGGGCAGTCGTCAACCAGACAGCGGGAAATATTGAGTAATACAGACAACTGATGGGAGGAAAGTGATGTCGCATCCTTAAATAATGCCTGGGATAGGGGAACTGGGAGCTCTGCAAAGGAGTAGAAGTGTTCATGGAGTCTGCTCATGCTGTAAAGAATGGAATAACAGGCTTCCCGTACAGCGCGGACTTTCCCTCGAACAGAGGAGGAAAATCCCTCCAGAGTGGCTTTAGAGGTAGTTATGCGGGCATAGAAATCTTCTCTACTGCCGCTAGAGATACCTGCCTGCCAAAACCGGTCCGTGAGGATCCGCCCCACAAGTGGGCGCATATCTGGTGGCAGACCAGGACAATTTTCCGGGTTGTGAAACGCATGTGCATGGCTAAAGGCTGGTCAGCTTAGGTTCATATAGGGGGTGGACTCTGTTATGCATACCTCAGAAGTTGGAGCAATGTCGGGAGAATAAGGGGAATAGAGTCGCGCCATAAATCGCATGCGATGGAGTATGCCGGGTCGGTTGTTTGTAACTTTTCTGTGGATACCGACAGCATCGTCTTCGTCATGCGTAGCGGAAGTTGCTAGAGATATCAGTTAGCTGAAACGTTTTGACGATGGTAAAATTCACGGCATTGTACCTGGAATTTCGTTGTCATGTGGGCTTGTATGTTTTTTCCCTCCTCATCGAGAGGTATTGTCGACCAGTCCTCAACTTTTTGGGCTTGTAGGCGTTGTAGATATGGCCAAATTTGGTCCAAGCCAAGAATTTGACAAAATCCCTCGAAGGACGTTGAAATTTGCTTGAATTCTTCGCTACTCCAGGATTGTCTAATGGGCTCAACAAACAATTGTAGTCGAGACTGCCGTATATCAGGATCCACCTGCGGAGCCCGTTGCCTAACTACTTTTAGAAACCTGGAATCTGAATTATTGGGACGAACTTACATTATGATGAGAAGGATTGAAGAAAGTTCCATTTGGGGCCTATCTCCCGTGGTAGACGTTGAAATAATCTCCCGAATCTTTGGTTCTAGGGCATCATAAAACGTCTGAACTAGTCAGTGGAATCCAGGCTTTCCGGTCATGTCATGAACTTACGGAAAAATAATCGGCATAGCGTATTGTCAGCCGCCGTACTTCGTACGTAGCCGTGTTGTGGAGTTCCTTCACAGCTTCAGAGTAGGCGGGATATTCTGGACGATCGGGCAGGTTGGTCATGAGAATGTGTTCAAGAACCTTAAGCGCAAAACTTTGCTTGTTCTTCAAGGCCTTGTAACAAAAGTCAACGGAAAGTCTTATGACTCGTTCTTTAACAACTGGATCCTATTTCAAATTTAGTCAATTTATATAAAACCAGAGTGGGTTCCAAGTCCTTACTTCAAAATTCTTTTGGATTAAATTGAGCGCCCATGATTCTAGAGAACTTTCCAGCCCAAGTCGTTGTTGTTCCTGGTGTAAATGTAAGTATCAAGAAACTGTATGTATAGAGAAACACGTACATCCTGTTGTGGGGAGTCCCCTTGTGCATCCACCCATTTGCTGAAGCCTCTTAGAGTAGCCTCAACGACAGTGAACTGAGTATCCGCTTGCAACGATGAGAGGGAGTATTTTTTGAATATTGCAGCTGTGCTTGTCAACTATGTCCCGACGCATAATAGGTGGGGGAACTTACGATTGAAAGGACCAGTTGCATTATGTAGGTTGCTCAAGACGTAATCTGCTCGGGCAAGTATATGTGGGATCGCGTCATGTGGACGTCGATACACTATCAGCTCAATTGTTTGAGCACAGTATCGCCGGTAATTCCCAACGAATGCATGTCTCTCCGGTATGGTGTCGATGTCCTCGTTTAGAAATATAATCGTGGGGTTATCGGTATCTTCAGGCAAAGTTTCGTAGCGTACAAGACGTTGAGTGCATGTTTCAAGTATTGGTGCAATAAGTCCATGAATTACGTCTAAACTCGTGATTTTGCTCGACGCAAGTAGTCTAGACCATGAATGAAGGATGGGTATCGAGACAGTCAGACTGGGATGCTGAAGAATATTCATGAGGAACGGAAAGAATGTTGTCAAGTCAATATCCTTATGGAAATCGAAGTTCTTCTCCTCAAGGAATCCGGCAATATACGACATCAGCTGGAAATATCTAAGTCAGCTTTTGAAGCCCCAACAAAGAAATTGAGGATAATTACCTCAGATAATTTCTTCGATATGGTGTATTTTGAGTCCGAAATATCATGTGCATCGACAATCGACCAGTTATAGAGATTCTGCAGCAGATGAAGATTCTGAGTTTGATATACCAAATTGACAAGGTCTTGGAACTTCGTTATATCACAATTCCTGCTATATAGTGCGTGGAGAGCATCGATTGCAGCCTAAGGGTATAATCAGTCGACACAGCTTGGGAAAATTATGGACACCGAGCTGGAGAGAACACATACCATAAGAATATCATCGTCCTGGCACGTTAAAGCTTTGAGAATAATTTGAACACACATAGAAGTGGATATTGCTAAGGGATTCGACCATAGCATCAGTGATCGCAAGGTCGCCAATGCTTGTACAGCGCATATTTTGGCTTCGCGCGAGTCGTGAATGTTATTTAGGCATTCGCCTAAAAAGCCGCATGTCATGAATAGCCATCCGGGGCTTCCACTGCTCCTATGGCGTAGTTCAGCGGAGTGATCCCGCCCGGGATGCAAATCTTCGAAGACCGAGTAAGGAGGAACTATTTCGACTAGAGCGCGATGGAGAGGGCTTTCGTAGAATGAGGAAGTTTTATCTTCGTGATTAAAAATATCGTCGGATAACGTTTCTAGAATCGAAAGGACTAATTTTTTATGTGCCCAAGACATATTCCATATTTGAATCAAGTCGGCATCCATATCTGTCCATTTACCAGCCCCCCAGCTGCGTTTCGCTCCTTCTACCCAGAGTAGCGCCACTTTGTTGCCGATAAACGACTCATCCTGAGGGCTTATTGATATGGCCAAAAGGATAATTTTGCTTTTGGCATTCTCCTGTTCTTCCTTGGACAAGCGTGAGTAGCTATGCCTTAGAAAAGGCTGAAGTAAAGACAGGCCGAAATGGCGAAGGACGGGAGAGTTGCTTTTCTCCATCGCCAAAGCGAAGCCGATGTCGACCGCTGATTTTGAATGTTTCTGAGATTCGAGAAATTCGGAAGCTTGTTGACGGATGGCGTTGGTTGAAGTTGGGTTGTGAATAATATCTAGAGCTTGTATGATGCTATCCATGTTTGGCACCACGGAATTCAACGTGTTGCTGCCGCCAACAGCTTGAATATTCATGGAGGGAGGGACAGGTCCTGCCATGCTGTTCCCACTCATATAACCCAGAACTAAGCAAGGGACTGTCTGAGCGAAGAATACTGATATCAAAGTTTCATGGTTCTAATAGTGGCGTCGATGCATGGTTTAAACTCCGTGGGCGTGATGAAATTCGAGATCAAAAGGTGAATATCTTAACTACCATGCGAGATTTTGTATTTGTTTAAATTTTAAACAGTTTGAAGACTAATTTAGCGCGCTCTAGGACACCTTGCAGACCGTTGAAACGATATCAGCTGGCGACCAGGTCTGCTTGGGTGAGAGATGTTTGGATGGTGGCTGAAATTGGGGAGGACTTGCTGGGTGTGGGAGAAAAGAAAAAGATTGCCGATCTGGCGCGGGCCAGGCCCGGTCTTGGCTTTTTCCCGCTGGCGGGTTCCACCCCCAACGTCCGCGCTTGAGCATCACTCTCGCGTCAGTTTAGGACAGCCCCGCCTTGCCCTTTACCGTCACTGTACTACTCACTCTACCATTTCCCTTCTCTTTGATATGCGCAGTTTCATACGAGCGTGGAAGATCCTATTTGACCTTGCCGTCGGCTCCCGGTGACTCACTCGGTTTTCCCAGTTTCGTCATACTCTAACTCACTACGACGGGTGCCTACAGTACTACGTTGGAGGAAATGGTGATGGTGTCCATCCATGATATATGCGATAGTATTGGTTATTTTTGGCGAGTCATTGTGTGTTCTCCCTAGGTCTACTAGATTTTGTTAGGCCCCTCTTCCCGTCCGTATCCTCCTCCGCCCCGTATCCTCAACCTTCAGCCTTGATTTCAGCATCGCCGGAGTATACCCCGGAACCTCGTGAGCACATTCGGAATCCTCCACACAGACCAGTTACAGCTTTCGGGATAATGCCTTCGCCTACTATACCATATCTTCGCAAAATCGGATGAATCCGCAGGCTTTCTGGCCTTCTGACGCGCTCTCCGCTGTTTCGGCCCTGGCGCGCCGATTCTTGATAACACCTACTGTACAATTGAATATCACAAACGAGATAAGGGGGCGCAAGGGCTATTTCCCTCGATCACTGGTAGCGACAAGCGGGATCGTGCCGGGAATCAGGCATAAACACCCGCCTTGGACACACGGTATTCATGGGTGATTTCTTGTTTTGTAATGACATTTGGCAAATGTCACTGTCGACATATACCGCTACTGAGCTCCTGCTCGATAAACTGAGTGAACTTGTCCTCGTGCCCGCGACAAACCCACTCCTGTCCCTCATATGGTTCGAGTTAATAAAAAAAAAGTCTTGGTTTTGCTAGGTAAAAGTGTATAGAGAATTGCGACCCATCAACATGGCTAGGCGGGAGGAATTCCAATGCCGGGCACGGGAAGTTAAACGGGAAGTTAATAATAAGGATTCCAGTGATAACTACAGCCAATATCCAAGTGACCAAACTGGTTGATCTGCACGGCTAGCACCGCCATATACTATATGCTATATGCAGGACATGCAATGCTAACCTTTGTAGAAGTAACAGGCACTTTAACAAGATTTTGTAGTAACATAGCCATCACTGCACGGCTATAGGTTATTCCTTGAAAACTGGCCAGTGGCACAAAGCGACGGATCTAATCCTATAATATTCTATCAAATTTTTTTGTAATTTTGTAAGGATAAACAGCAATGACAGCATTTTTCAAGCATCTTGCCCGTTTCTGGCAGGCGGTGAGGCACGCACCCCACCATCGATCATTTACTGCCGCCCATCACGGTGGTTCAAACCAGCATCAACTTCACAGGCGACATCCGATATAAATTGGCTGTGATGTGCCTGACCGTCTGCTGCAGCTTCCCATTCCTTTGCTCCTAAGGGTTTGTTTGGCCCTCCTCTGCGGTCCTCGTCCTTTGAAATTCAATTCTAGTAGCCGTTGTCCCTGGACGAACACTCGCAGTAATGATGGAGAGCAGACAACAGCGGAGCTCCTTTCAGCGGTTGGAGAAGGTTTGTGCAAACCCTCCCAATATTATACAAAAGTTAGTATGGTATTTAGGCTAATTAAACCATTCTTGTAGCTTGGTGAAGGCACCTATGCAACCGTACGTTGCTGATAGAATTTTCTTTTTTCTTTTCTTTTCTTTTATATATATATATATATATATATTTTATCATCACCTGGCTGTCCGCGTTTGCTGGAAATAGCTTGATACAACTGTTTTCGCCCATTCTAACCTTTTCTGTATAGGTATACAAGGGAAGAAACCGGCAGACGGGTGAAATGGTGGCTCTAAAGGAGATCCATCTGGATTCGGAGGAAGGCACTCCATCAACTGCAATTCGCGAAATCTCCCTGATGAAAGAGCTCAAACATGAAAATATCCTCTCTCTATATGATATAATCCACACGGAAAACAAGCTAATGCTTGTTTTCGAATTCATGGACAAAGATCTTAAAAAATACATGGAAGTGCGAAACAACCAACTGAACTATACCACGATCAAGGACTTCATGCACCAATTACTCCGGGGCGTTGCATTTTGTCACCATAATCGCGTTCTTCATCGAGATCTCAAGCCGCAAAACCTCCTAATTAACACCAATGGTCAATTGAAACTGGCAGACTTTGGCTTAGCACGAGCATTTGGTATTCCAGTCAACACCTTCTCGCACGAGGTCGTCACATTGTGGTATCGTGCGCCAGACGTACTTCTTGGAAGCCGTATGTACAACACTAGCATTGACATATGGTCTGCGGGCTGTATTATGGCTGAGATGTACATGGGCCGCCCATTGTTCCCTGGCTCCACCAATGAGGATCAGTTACAGAAAATCTTCCGTCTGATGGGGACGCCGTCGGAGCGTTCCTGGCCCGGGATCTCACAATTTCCGGAATACAAGCCGAATTTTCCCGTGTATGCCACGCAGGATTTGAGCCTGATACTTCCTCAGATAGATCCTCTAGGTCTTGATCTTCTCAATCGCATGCTGCAGTTACGCCCTGAGATGCGGATTAGCGCGGCCGACGCACTTCGCCATGCCTGGTTCAACGATCTTCCGCAACTTCGATATCAAATGCAGCAACACCAACAGCAGCAGCACTAGCATCAAATAAAAGGGCGTTTCATGTGGTTGATAGACACCTACGGTAAAATAACTACGAAAATAGAAAACTTTTCTTTAATGGGGAGGATGGATATAAAGTACATACATATCTTGGGTCCGCATTTTCTCAGTTTTCTGCTGATATCAGGCATGGTTTAGTTACTTTTTGAATTTGGCATGTCTCGCATTTGCATAGTTGCGATACGGGATAATATTGATGACTCATCTTAATCCCCTTTGATGTTTATTTCTTGAGCTTTCGTGTGAACAGCCCTATTGATACTGAACAGATCATTGACGCCGTCACTGTGCTATGGCTAACGATTAACTCTATAGAGTTCACAACAATATCTCAACCCGTTGGCTGTCGAGTTAAAACTAAATCCAATTGCTAAACACCACAAAATCGAGAAAGTGGGGCAGCACCTTGGAGACGAAACTTCGTTTGCGAGCCAAATGTTTAATATATGATATTATGCGCAGGAAAGAGATAGACCACTGGACTCCATAGCGATATCACCATTAGTCTAGAAAGAATTACCAAGTGCTCGAAGAGAAGTCGTCTATATCATGATTGAACCAACCAGCAGTGTAACAGCACCTATATCCGGACGACGACAAAATGCCAGGAGCGAACTTTCGAAACAAACACCGAAACTCTCATATCAGAAGAAGTAAGAAAACAAACACAACACAAAAAACCAGGAAAGTTAGGCTGGGAACCGACACAAAATACTGCAAGGCACTACATCACGCTGCAAGAATTACGCTGGCATTGCTCAAGGTACCCTTCATCCTCACTGGTGTCAGGGACAGTAGCAGCTCTGCGCTTTACGCCCTGGATTTTGATATTTTGGTCACCCTCTGCATGCCACCATTTCAGCATTTGCAGGGTTCCAGACCCAACAGCTTGAACATCGATAACCCATTTTCCACCGCTAACCGCGACCTCTGTGTGCATTCTTGGATAGTGCCACTCGGGGAGGTAAATAATGGAAGGGGCATCCTCAGGTGTTGCAGTCTCGGCCGATAAGGATAGCGTGAAGAGACAGTTGCGGAGGTCGAACCCATATTCTTTGATGGAGCCGTGAGTAAGGACAGGACTTGGCCGGACAAACGCTTCAGCTGCACGGAAGCCAGGCTTATCCGTCAGCTCGGAGGACGGCTGTGACGCCTGTGTGATAGATGGCTGCGGAATAGCGTCTTTCAGGTTCCCAGCGGAAACCTGGGTGACTGAGTTGCTTTGAGCAGCGGAGAATGCGGGGGAGGTTCGATCGGAGGATGTAGAAGGCCGATCCTGCGAGATCTCCCCGAGTACATCTAGATTTGGAGGAGGAAATTCTAGGTCATCGGTTGAGAATATGGAAAGATCCTCGCCGTTCCATCGATCACCCCATTCATGGCAATTCTAAAACAGTAACGGGGTTAGTTATTTCACGTTTTTCCCCCGTCTTCCGTGCTTTCTGGGGTGAGCTGTTTCCCGTACCTCTGACGTATAACACCACAGCGAAAAGCCGTTTGATCCACTCCCTTCGATCGCAAAGTGATTAGCATCCATTGCACTGATTTGACTGCTATAATCGCCTGTTTTATAAGCGTGCTTATCGTCCATGTCATATGGGATACCAATCTCGGTGAAAACCATTGGGTGAATCCCCATGTAATCGAAGCTCTCTTTTCGCAAAAAGCGTAGCTGATCACGGAGACAATTTCTAATTGCAGTTTCTCCTATTTTGATAGCGAATATCGGGCTGAGATATTTCCCTCGTATAACCCCGACTACGTCCACGTTGTAAATTCGATTCCTAAAAACGAATATGTCAATCATATGCCAATAGAAGAAGAACGGACACATAAACTCACCAATGCTTAGTCATGAGTGTAAGCCCATCGTACTGATGCGCAGCATGGACCATGTTTGGATCATCATCTTCGGTCCCCTTAATGGACGGAGGTAGCTCCAACACAGCAGGCTGACAGAACATGATAGCATTGGAATGCACACTTCTAATAGCATCCCTGAAATTCCGATAGTGAGCCATAAAATATTGATTCGTAAATTCCTCGTAGTTGAGGGCTTTACCGGTGTTCGGGTCCTTGGCGAAGTAGTCTTTTTTCAGCAAACTGTCAGTGCTGGGATCCCAGACGCCGTGTTGAGCCCAGAGACATTCTCCCAATTTCCACTGAGGGTCCCTTTTCCAGCCATAGAAAGTGTCATCGTAATCGGCAGGGAGCCAAGCAATTTCACCCTTAGGATCAACAAGTTCCCTTCCAATTTGGTATGGCCCAAAGCTGCCAAATCCCCATGTGTTCACTTCGCACGCACGGCCGGAGCCAGTCAACATCCCCTGAAAAGCAGTTGGCGAAGTGCCAAGTTGGAGTTGTTGTTCTGCCGGGATAGCAGAGAGGTCCTGAACTCCTACCAACCCTCGATTCACCTCGTTCATATTTTCCCACCCGATGACAACCTCGTCCTCTAGATCGCCTGCCTCATGGATCCGTGTTGCCAGATGTTTGCACGCGTTTATGTAGTGGCTTTGGAGGTAATCTTGAATATTTTTGCCATCGATAATTGCCTTTGGTGCGAAGTCCCTGCCTGCCCAGAAAAGGGTGAAAATTGTTTGGCAGACGAGCCGGGTATAATTCGTGCTCCAGATCATTTTCGGAAAGGAGGCCGGGTCGGGAAGCCAGGTGTTTTGCACAAGAGCAGCCTGCGTGACATTGAAGTTGCGAGGATTGAACCCAGCTGCGTAAATCGTCCACATAGGAGCCCCCGAGCCGCCAGAGAATCGAGACCACTATGTGTTTGAGGTTAGCGACAGAAAGCCTTTATCTAGCGCAGATATACATCAAGAGAACATACCACATCCTGATGAGGGTCCATATAAATGTAAAACCCATAGCCCTTCGCTAAACGCAATATTTCTATTGTGAATTTTATAAATTCCTCATCATATTTGCCGGGTCCGCTATGCTCCAGTGCCTCCCAAGTAAAGATATATCTTATATGATTGTAACCCCATCTCTTTAACCTTGAAAAGTGAGTGTGTGCATCTTTTAGCTCGAACGGTCGGCCAACAAAGGAAACATTATCCCCATCATAGAAGTTCTGCGGGGTATACGAAGGTATATTTGGGTGTTTGGGATATTTAGCACCAGCGTCTACGTTGATTCCTCTTAGAGTGACCTCTCTGTTCTGTGGATCCCGGAAGGTGCTTCCCTCGATCCTGAGCTTTAGAGGAGACATTTAATCGTTTTTTTACGGGTGAGAGTCGGAGACGTCGCTGGAGTAAACAAAGGGAGCGTTGTCAAAGAGCTTGGGATGCAGGAGGAGGGAGCTCGGGTAGGAAACTGGGCTGCTGCGGGAGTGCACGAGCGAGCGTTGGAAAATATCGCGGAATTTAAACAAGATCAAAATGGACCCCTTTGCCAAAAGCGATCAGACTACTGCTGATAAATTTCCCAGCGGACCTGGTTGCTCTTGTAGGTACAATTCCCTGCTGATGCTCTCACGTTGTCCAGCTTGTATTGACGGTGATGCTGGCAGCTGTCGAATTAGGGAGTAAGTTAGTTAACTAAATATTTATGTCATCGGCCCGAGAGTGGCACAGGAAGCCGCGGGCTAAAGACATCAGCCACAGTTTGAGTTATTTACTCGCAACATCAGCAGCGGGAGACAGGCATTGAGGAACCCCATAACCAGTGCCACATGGCGCGAATACGCATTCAATTGATGTCAGGTTAAAATTACGGCCGTTTGGATCAAGGTTGTATGGCGCCAGAACTAATACGGAATACGAAATACGACGTGCAAGAGTCCCTCCCAGCAACTTCAACAGGTCCACATCGGCGAGAGACATTCCAGCCTACAACGAACGTACTTTTCCCGGGGCGCTGACGATAGACTGGCCATGTCATATCACATCGGAAATTGCAGTCTGGAATAATAATGTCGGTAAAGGGGGCTCTTAAGTCTATCCGCACTTGTTTGGATTCTGAAGATTTTGAGCAGGCTGCGGGGAAGGCAAAGGAGTTATGCGATAAGGATCCCCAGAACTATCATGCGTATGTGGAAGCATAACACTTGGCTAGGTCTGCTTGTACTAATATATCCATTTACCAGGCACGTTTTTCTCGGACTTGCGCTTGATAAATTGAATAATTTTGAAGGGGCGGAGGCTTCATACCTAGCGGCAACTGCAATTAAGGACGATGATAGAACAGCTTGGCAGGGTCTGCTCACACTGTACGAGAAGAAAGATGGCAAATATTTAGACCAGTATCGCAAAGCGGTGACAAGGCTATGTCAGATACTAGCTGCAGCGTAAGCTTTGCTTCTACGCCGTCCTCGCATAGTATATCCGCTTAACTGACACCAACTTTAGCGACGACAAAGCTAGATGTCAATCTGCCGTCCAGAAATATGCCACACTGGCTAGGAAACACGGTTCCAAGGCACAATACAAGCAGGCTTTGGAGCTTCAACTCCCCTCTAGTTTTCTTTATGATATCCTTGAGGGCACAGTTCCTCATCCCGCTCATACGTACCTTCGTATCATAGAAATATGCGAAGCAGAGGAGAAGGAGTTTATCAACAGAGAAATTGGCGAAAGGCGGACTAGGCTGGGCGCCCGGATTGACCAGGTGACCCTCGAAGTGAGACGTGAAGCCTTCCAGCGTAGCAACCTGGACAGCCTTTACCGTGAAATGATTAACTGGTCTAATGATGATGAGGTTCGCCGGAACTATGAGGAGAGGTTAATACAGCGAGCTTATGACTTTCTTCAAGTTCTCCCCCCTACCAAAAAAAATCCAAAGCGTGAGGAGGTCCTGCGTCTTGCTCGGGAAATGGTCATAATCAAGCACCCGTTTTTACTTTCCTGGAAAATTGTTTTGGAATGGCAAGATGCAGATGATCTCTCGGGGATGGATTTAAACTTGCTAAATGATTTCATAGAGCTATTTTCCGAAGACGGATTAAGCAAAGTACTTAAGGGGTTTCTCCGAAGCGATATATCACCGTTCCCTAAAGAACTCGAGTCGGACGAACCGAAGGAAGACGGTGCGCATAAAGAGTCAAGCGAAGCCAGTCACCAAATCAACCCTGAGGATAGCTTGCTACTGATGGCGGAGGGGTTGGAGCAAAGTCCAGATTCAATCCTTGCGCACAGGATTATGGGGCAGCTTTATTTGTCTCTGGATGAGTTCCAGACTGCCGTTGACGTCGCTCGCAAAGGTATAGAAGTGATTACGGAAGTACAGCGATTTACAGGACTAAAACTGCGTAATGTCACTGACGCTGTGAATATTACTCTCGCTACCGCTCTCATTACATACCAATCACCAAAAAATCACCCAGAGGCAAAGCAGATATTTGAAGAGATGTTAAATCGCAGGCCGAAATCTACCAGCTGCCTTCTCGGGATCGGTCTGATCCTAGAAGAAGATCAGGATTATGCCACCGCTGTGGACTTCCTTGAGCAGGCGTTGGAGCGCGACCCCACTAATCTTAAGATAAGAAGTGAACTGTTCTGGTGTAAAGCACATAATGGAGCACTTGAACTAGGGCTATATGGTCTACAGGAAACTTTAGACATGATGGAATCGGGTCGTACGCGGAATCAAGACCTCAGAGCGGAGATATTGTACCGGATCGGGTACTGCCAATGGGAGTTAGATCCGTCACCCGTAGCCCGGAAAGACCGCACCAAAGCCTACGCCAGTTTTCTCGGCTCCATACAGTCGAATATGAATTACGCACCCGCATATAGTAGCTTGGGGGTGTACTATGAGGACTACAAGAAGGACCGGAAGCGAGCGCGCCGGTGTTTCCATAAGGCTTTCGAGATTTCACCTGCAGAGGTAGATTCTGCGGAACGTCTAGCTAGGGATTTTGCAAACCAAGGGGCGTGGGACCTCGTTGAAGCGATATCACAAAGAGTGGTGGATTCGGGAAGGGCGAAACCTACTCCGGGCTCGAAACGGCAAGGCTATAGTTGGCCATATGCCGCTCTGGGTGTGGTGGAAATAAACAGACAACAATATACGAAAAGCATAGTAGCGTTCCAATCGGCATTGCGAATATCTCCGCATCATTACCAATCCTGGGTCGGGCTGGCTGAAAGCTATCACAATTCCGGCCGTTTTATCGCAGCTACCAAGGCGTTTGAGCATGCGGAGACATTGGAGACCACCCTCCCGGTATCTGAAAGGGAACAAACTTGGTTCGCAAAGTACATGCTTGCAAATGTGAAACGGGAACTTGGAGATTACGAGGATGCTATTACGAGATATGAAGCAGTTTTGAACTTAAAGCCAGACGAGCTCGGAGTCTCGATCGCACTCTTGCAAACCCTCACTGAAAATGCATGGAAGTGCGTCACGTCAGGTTTGTTCGGGGAAGCTGCTGAATGTGCAAGGAAGGCTATTGAAAATGGAATATCAATTGCACAGTTCCACCCTGACGTGTTCAACCTTTGGAAGTCAATTGCGGATGCCTTTTCCATCTTCTCTTGGATTCGAGGGAAGGCATCCTTTATGCCTATCACTGAATACAGGAAGCTAATTGAGAGTCAAACTGATATGGGATGCTTTGAATTACTTGCAGACGAGGATGGTGTGAGGACAGACTTTGTATCACTCCTCACGAAGTCGGATTCTGAAGAAGTTTTATCACCAAACGTATGCATGCACGCTGCAATTCTTGCTCAAAAACGCGCTGTGTCCATATCTACAAGTGACAAACACGCTCAAGCAATATCCTGGTATAACCTTGGATGGGCAGAATATCGCGCATATACTTGCTTGGAGGATGGGGCGAAATCGAAAAGAAACAAACCCTTCCTCAAAGCAGCGATGCGGTGTTTCAAACGAGCAATCGAACTCGAAGCTGGTAATTCCGAGTTCTGGAATGCACTTGGAGTTGTTACAACGTCCCTAAGTCCGAAAGTCGCTCAACATTCGTTTGTCCGAAGCCTTCATCTAAACGAAAGAAGTCCTCAGGTATGGACGAATTTAGGTGTATTGTACATTCTTCACAACGACCATGAGCTTGCAAACGAGGCATTTACAAGGGCACAGTCAGCGGATCCAGATTTTGCTCATGCTTGGCTTGGACAGGGCCTCCTTGCTCTGCTTTTTGGAGACGTAAAGGAAGCCAGAGAGCTCTTTACGCACGCCTTTGAACTAGGAAATTCAGCGTTAACGCTCCCGAAAAGGCAGTATGCAGTCTCCGTCTTCGACCATCTTATCTCCGACTCTATGATGCATGTTGATATTCAACAACTCATACAACCCCTTTTCGCCCTCCACCAACTCCATACCCAATCGCCTTCCGATCTTCCATTGCAACATCTTTCAGCTCTCCTGGCTGAAAGGATGGGCAGTTTTGCAGACTCCAATTCTAGCCTGGAAAATGTGTGTTCTGGTATGGAATCAGAATACGAAAGTTCAGAGTCGACCTCGTCATTAGCTCGGTTTGCCCAGGCAAAATCAGATGCCGCCCGAGTGCATCTGGCTCAGATGGAATACGACGCGGCCGTTGACAGCGCAGAAACTGCTCTAAGTCTATCATCTGACGGCGGCATAGAAGAGTTTGACCCTCTAGTCAACCAAAAGCTACGACTTTCGTCACATCTTGCGGCGGGACTAGCCTATTATTACCTCAAGGATATGGATAGGGCAATCGACATGTTCCGTGATGCTCTGCAAGAAGCTGACAGTTCACCGGATGCGGTATGCTTATTGGCTCAAGTCTTATGGGCCAAAGGCGGAGAGGAGGAACGAGAAGCCGCTCGAGTTCAGCTTTTGGACTGCATCGAAAAGCATCCTACACATGTTGGCGCCGTAACGCTCTTGGGTGTCATAGCTCTGCTGGATGCTGACGTGGATTCAATCGAGGCAGTCGAGTTAGACTTGCAAGAGATGCGAACAAGTGACGATGTTGGCATACATGACCGCGTGAAGGTTACAAAGCTTCTGGCAAGCATTGCCAAGCTTGGACATGTGAAAAATCCTGATGTCTCGCAAGAGTTAAGGCAGAGCCAGGAAGCTAACACGTCTATAATGCTTGCCCCCTATCAACCACAAGGGTGGGCTACACTGGCAGCGGCGTCATCGGAGCCATATCCGGCGGAAATGGCGCTACACACGGCATTGCAGAACATCCCGCCAAAGGGAACGCTTGATGCAGCAGAGCTGGCTAAGTACTACACCCTCACTGGCCGTCGGGACGCTGCCGCAAGAGCAATAATGATAGCGCCTTGGATACCGGATGGTTGGAAGGAACTTTCTCATTGCATATCGGCGGAGTAATTGGGCGGGATAGTCATCTAACAGCATATATTTCTTAGTTCAGGACCCATATGTTGCAAAAATAGAAGAGAGTAAAAGAAAGAAAGAAAGAAAGAAAGAAACAATAAACCAAGCCATCCTGTAGATAGTAAATTTTATACTTACACATAACATACTATTGGAGCATAAACATTTAAGTTCACGTAGTTTCGGCAGCAGCCTGCTCTGCCAATCTTTCCAATAGCCTAGCTTTTCTCCCATCTCTCCACGCTTTATCCAACCCTTCAATCTTTCCTCCAAGCACATTAACGCAATCTGGTTCCAGCAACAACATCCCTCTCGCCACGGTCGCGTTTTTCAACACCATCTTTGCCCCGATAGACATCTTCCCAATCCCAACTTCCTCCACTGGTTTGCATTCGATTGCAACGACTCTCGTCCCCTTCGCATCTTGGAGCACTAGCCGATGTGGCCCACCATTGCCGGTTGTGGAGGATGATATATTCCGCGCATTGCTATTATTTGCTCTTGATGTATTTGGGGTGTTATTAGTGGTGTTGTTGTAACCAGCAGTCGCAACATCACCCGACTCATCCCGGGTGACAGTTCGTATAATCTCTCGCCCACGCGTTTCTTCCCCGCGCTCTATCTTTTCAATTGACTCAACCTGGCTCCAGAGGCTGCTGCCTATGTCCTCTATATCAAGTACTTGGAGTGGAATTGGTCCAGGTATGAGGCATTCTTTGACTGCGGGGTCCGGAATGTTTGTTGGGAGGGCTTGAGAGGGGTTAGTGATTTCGAGAGAGGTCGTGAAGTCCGAGGCTAGGAGGCGGAATAGGGCTGTCTGGGTCAGAGCGGAGAGGGGGGTGGTCGCTGCACGCTGCGAGGAGAGAAATTGAGAGAGCCAGGGCTGTGCGATAGGGAGGGATTTTGTTATGAGGAGGTGGTTCGATATGTGGGCTCGAGGGTCAGTGGCCATAATGATTTGAATCAGCCCTAGGCAAATGTGTTTCGTATAATTTTGGACTCTGCGAACGTTTCTTATGCGAGTCCCATAGCTCTCCAACGTTCAACGTTTGTCTGCATGCCGCACGGACCACTAGTTTAATTCTAAATTTGGCCTAGTGGATTCTGTAGTTCCCTTGGCATCAACGAGTACCAGGTCACATCATCATCATCATCATCATCATCATCATCAGTCGAGTACCCTTCGGACATTTCCTATAAGAAGTTTTACATTGCCCCAAAATAATATCAAAAACACATTTCAGTCGTCATGTCAACTATATCCTCGCCCCGCCCTTCCATAACATCTGCTCGAACCCCTACACCGACTGGATCCCGTCGACCGTCTGTCGAAACCAACAGCTTGGCAGCAAGCAACACCTCCACCCCTATGGCCAAAGCCACTTCCCCATCTCTTGCACATCGGAGAAACCGAGCTGCGCTGCGAGATTATTATAATCTCCGGCCTACTGGTCCTGAGCCGTCTCAACCCAGCCAAGCTCGACCCCGAAGCATATCCCCTAGCGTAACCTCCCACGATCCCACAACCCACCCGTCCCTTCCTGCAACGCACGCTGAACTCGACAGCCCCAACTTCGATCCATCTGCCTACATTTCCCACTTACTATCCACTTCCTCCCTCTCAGCGATTCTCAAGGCAGAAAATTCGCTAATCAGTGATATCCGGACGCTTGATGGCGAGCGGAAAGCACTTGTATACGATAACTACTCGAAACTGATAAAGGCTGTGGAGACCATTGGAAAGATGCGGGCTAGTATCGAGGAGAGAGGCCAGCCTGTGATCATGACGAAGACGCTAACCCCCGCAGTCGGGTTTGTGGCAGAAACTGCTGCGGCGCTGATTCAGGAACAGGAGAAATCTCTGCTGGAGCGGGATGATCCGAAGGAGGAGCCTCACGGTGACCTGGATCGGGAGAGGGAGACTGTGAGATGGGCTCTCGCTAGCCCTACGCGGCTTAGGGAGTTGCTGGATGATGGCAAGAGAGAAGAGGCGGAAAGAGACTGGAAGGAGATAGAAAGACTACTGGTGAAGTGGAAAGGGGTGAAAGGGGTTGATAAGTTAAGAACGGCCTGTGAAGAGATCATGGGGAAAGGCGAATAGGTTTCTCTGGGCAGACATCATTGTCTGATCTGTCACAACTACGCGACACTGCGGCATTGCAGAGTTGATCCTTCTATGCCACAACTCCCGTAGTGGATGAGACGGCCACATCCGGCTGTTAGAAATCGACAAGTTCCCATGAGCGGTGTCAATCAACTGGTTAAATACCGCGGGGGTGATTTCAGCATTGGCTCAGAGCATCCATGGCCTTTAGCGCCTTTCCGAGGTTGGCTTCATGATAAGCATTGCTCCCATATGACCAAGCGGCACAAGCTCTCGGAAACACGTATGCGAGCGCCCTTTATCAATAGAAATGCAGATCCCGAATATCAAGGGAGAAAGAAGATATTTGTAATTACATCACGTATCGCTACGTACCCCGAAGGTCCATATACCCCGTATAACGTCAAGCCAAAAGTTACTATTAAATATACCATGATAACACAAACTTCGCCCTATTCAACCTAGTTACCTGTTGTTCGCCAAAATCTCCGTGCTAGAATGCATACTCTGCTTCAGTCCGAACGGATTACTATTCATAATACCCAGGTAAGTGTATGCATCACACTTGTAGTAAATCGGCGCCCATCCTTGCCCGCTCCGGAAGAGTCCCAACTGCTTCATGCTCATAAGCACCCTCATGATATCCGCCTTATCGTCAAAATCAGCCGTATACACGCAAATAAGTCTTGGTCTGTTAGCATCTCCAGATCTCGACCCACCACATTCTGTCGCGACTTTTGCACCTATACCCAGCTGCCCACGCGCGGTCGATTCCGCAACGATCCCCCAAACCATATCCACTCGTCTCACGGATGGGAACAGCATCCATTTGCCTGATATAATCTTGTTCGCACGTGCGGCTTCCAAGATCTCTGCATCGAGTATGCGGCGCTGCATACTGATTCTCTGCTCCAACAAATATTGTGGTCTGTCATGGAATTCAGCGCGCAGGGCCTCTCTTTTATCATTGAAGGCCTGCAGCAGCTCTGCGCCGCGGTCTTTGAAGTTGCTAATGTCTTCGTTTGAATATGGTACTGGATTACAAATGGCAGGGTTTTTGATGTATATCCATGGACCTACGGAGGAAGCGGTGGTAGTCCTCGGTGGTAGACGGGCGAGGAATTGCGGAATGGTCTCTGTTTTCGAGCGGTGGGGGCTGCTGGGTGTTGGTGTCTGGTTATGGTAGTTGATACTAGGTTCATTCCCTGTGCCTTCTAGTTCTTCCTTGGTATCGATGTCGATGTCCATCATGTCCACGTCCATGTTCGTATCCGGGTTTCGCTGTTGGGCGGCGATTGTCGCTAGAGATTTTGGATGGATTGATTTCCAATAGTGATGCACGCTGAAGTTGGATACTTGCTCCTCAAGCGTTGCGATTTGATTTTCATCTCCTGTGAAGTCTTGTGTAAGCTACTTTCCAACCTCTTGGATTTTAATGAACGCACCGTAGAAGCTCGATTCATCAGAGATGTAACCCTCTGTGGTCGCCTTGGGTAATATTTCCACATCGCGTTGTGGCAGAGGTCGCATTGGGAAGGTATCACATATATCCATATATGGATATATATGTCAGGTCACATGTCCTGGCTTATTAATCCTTCCACCATATAACTTCCCACAAGCTAGCAACCTTTTCAATCAAGCAAGCTTTAACTACACCTTCCACAATATATATATATATATCCCTTGGACCACTAAGATCAGGAGATCAGGCAGCAATACACACCGAGTCACGGGCACATATTAAATATCCCAGCAGCCAATATCTCTGTTGTCAACCTCAAACTCATTTCCATGACCTCAGCTCAGGGGGATTGCTACCGGTTACAGACTCTAAACGGTTAGGCGGCCCACCACGCCTCACCCTTTTAAATAGTCGGTTTCTTAACCAGTTGAAAGCCTGGGACTAGGTTTTTGGCGTGAGAGCCAGAAAAGTGGATATTTATCAGAATAAATAGTCGACCTCAAACCTTAAAAAAGCAGCATCATCAACGAGGGTAGTAGGGGTTGGAAATACCCTATCACTCGATTCAAATAAATAATTGAGCAGATAGGCTCGCATCAATATATAAATAGATGCTAATATACGTATATCTGCGTTTATTATTCTGCTGCATTCTATCATCTCATTTCGTGCCATGGCGACTATTCAACAACCCCTGGAGTCGCTCCACACAACTTTCCTCGACCAGCCTCCGAGCTGCCTCGAATTCTGTCCTGCAGACCCAGATTATGTCGTCATCGGGACATATCTTTTATCTGAATTATCATCGGAAAGCTCAACTGTTACTGAACAAATAAAAACCGGAACCATACAGCTCTTCAAGCTAGATCCGGAATCCTGTCAACTGTAAGACTCCATGCATGCATTTAATGTCGGTATATTGTTTTCCTCTATATATCCGTTATAGTTAATTTACGCAAAACGAATTTTTTCTAAATGCCATTGCCAACTGGAACGTAATAGCACTCAAATCCATAAAACACTACTACCCCATGCGGTCTTTGACCTGCACTTCTCGCCACGAGACCAAAGCCAATTCGCAATCGCCACAAGCGCAGCATCAGTATCCTTATACCGCCTTGAATATTCCTCACCAAAGGCTCCCAGTAGCATCGTTCACTTGACCACAATACCCGTTCACGAGGACCCGAGCATCCCCGCCCTCTACCTCTCCTGGTTGCCGCCACCACCGTTGCTGGCGGGGGACAAACGAGTCAAACATAGCCATGGCCGTGACCATTCTCCTAGCCAGCTATCTACGGACGGTTTCGCCGTCTCCTTTTCAGACGGGAGAGTCTCCATCTTCCATACTAACCCCCCTTCTCACGACTTCTCCAAAGAATCAATGACAGAGATAGTGTTACCAGGCGAGCCGATAGAGGTCTGGTTCACCACGTTCCATTATGGTAGATCATTATCCGGAGAAGAACATCTTACGTTGTTTTCCGGGGACGACTTTGGCGGTTTGCGTGTACATGAATTTGCTGGGGACGGGGATGAAGGTAGTAGAATGTTGTGGGATGATGGGCAGTTCCCCGCCCAGACGATGGAAGTTACTGTTGGCAGAAAGCATTATGGAGCAGGAGTAACGGCGATTCTGCCCTTGTTTACTGAAGGTGGGGAAACGGTGTTGCTTACGGGGAGCTATGATGAGTATCTTCGAGTGTACAAATTTACGGGGCGAGGGTCTGTTCTAGCTGAGGAAAGGTTGGGCGGAGGGGTGTGGAGGCTGAAGATCATTAGGGAGGTGGAAGATGAGATTTTGGCGCTGGAGTGGCCTTCGAGAACAGGGAGGTCACGCTCGTACTTGGTTCTTGCTAGTTGTATGCATGCAGGGGGGAGAATTGTTAGGGTGACTTGTTCTCTCGGTAGTGAAGGTGATGCGCCAAGGGTGGGATCATGGAGTATTGAAACCCTGGCGCAGTTTACGGAGCATGAGAGTATGAATTATGCATCGGATATTTGGAGAGGTAGAGAGGAGGGTGAGACGCAGGGCGATCCCTTGCTCTGTGTCTCGAGTAGCTTTTACGATAAGAGGGTTTGCATATGGAAGGCAAAGGTTTAGGATTTGGAGATGTATGCCTCCCCGCTTCCTGTTAGGTTGTGTCTTTTTAAGCGAGCTGATATGTGAGTGGCATATGGTGGACGGATTGATACACAATGCAAGTCATAAATATATGGCCCTCACATGTTATCTATGTGGTGCCACGGAAGGAAAATAGAAATGTGAGAAAGAGGAAACTCTGCTGGCAATAGTGGGAATACAGGAAAATTCCTAATCAACGATGTACGTTCAAGACTGTATATAGTGCATTGAACGCTCTATTCTCTCCTAAGCACTTAGGATGCTCATCCACGCTATATGAGTTTCAGGCGAGCAACAACAGTGGCGGGGAGGCGGGAGGTACAAAGAACAGTCGCCGTAACTACACAATCGTCCCTAGCTGCTGAGCATAGCCAATGCCATTCTCAATAATCGAGCGACTGGCGCGTGAAGCACTCTTCTCCGAGCCCTGTACCTGTTCCGCCTCTGATTGAGGAAAGTATATTCTCCCATCCCTGAGAATCCAATCACGAGATTCTGCAAATTCAACAACATCCCCTTCCGAGTCGAGCTTTAGAACATCTTTGGCGCTCGATATGGAGAGGGATTCGTATGCCTTCTCGGCGCTCGCGGCCATCCACATTCGGATTGTGCTTAGTAGGACCTAGAAAAAGGCTATGAGTGGTGGAACAGCGACAACCCGAAGGCGGAGATTCTCCCCAATTCCCTTTCCCTTATCTCCGTCTAATATAGATCACGAGTGCAGGAAGCTCTCTCTAGGAGGTACATACCGGCGAAAATATTTCAAATTCCTCAGGCAGCTTTGCTTGTCCGGACAAAGCTTCCGAATTCCCTTTCTTCCTGGCCTGCTGCTTCAACTGTTCCCACGCCACGTTATACCTTCCATCCGTCATACTAGCCGCTAAATCAATCGGATATTTAAGCATGGGGTCATTTTTGACACTATCCTCATCTACATCCCTCAGCCCAGCCAAAACCGTATCAAATTCTGTAATATTGCCCTCGCTCAACAGATATACCAGATAGAGCGCCGTAATTTTGTTTCTTTGGCTGGCGCTCGGATTTAGCCGTTCCAGAGCGGGGTCTTTCGCCATTTGAAGTGCTTGCTCTCTGTCGTAGAATGGTTTTAGTAGCTTGTAGCTAGTGGTGAAAAGGGCTTGGTTTCTTGGGTCATCTTCTCGTAGGTGAAGTGAGGTAATGGCGGACAGCTCTAGGGCTTCACGGGCGAGGCAGAAGAGTTTGTCATCGATTGAAGTGGTTAAGGAGAAAGCTCCCAGCTTGTGAAGGATTGGTGCTGTTTTTTGAACAAGTTTTTCAGCTTGATTAAACTGCTTGCGTTGAAGGTTACTCTTGAACGCGGCGATGAGGTCAAGAAGCTCTCCGAGGTCCTTGTCTGGCATGGTGGGGTGACGAGGCTTCAAAAGATGGTTCACAGGGAAGAGAAAGAAGACGAATAACGCGTTGACCAAGGCTATAGTATAGAGCTGAAAATGACTTTCGAGGAGGGGAGTAATATGGACGCTGTCGGCGTAACAATGGTCAGGCTGGCGCCGCAAGAAGGTTTTTCCGCCTTGACATTCTGTCACGTGGTATGACGACGAACTCTCCTTTTCCCTAATAGGACGGTGAAAGCTTATCCTGCCAGGACGCTCAGTATAAATTATTTTCTATGTATACCCCTTTTACGCGCCATTCCGTTGGCGGTTTTAACCATTATTATGGGCCTGTTCGGTGCGTCCGTGTGTACTCGTTCTTTTTGTACGGATCTCCACTTTTTTTAAAAAGTACGGCCCCAATATCATGACTGTTCGGTGGGCAGAGTGTCTGTACTAATAATACAGCTGCTTTTTACAAAGTACAGATGAAAATGACCAGGTGTTCGGTGGATTGAGCGGCCGTACTTGCATCTCTTGTCAAGATCTTATGAATAAGCAGTATTTAACTTCAACGGTGTGTGATAGTGTAGAATAGCACTTTTAGAGGCAATATAGTGTAGAATAGTGTAGAATAGTGTTCATAGTGGAGATAGTTAACTAATATTGGTTAGAAGGAAGCTCATAAAAATGCGTTCTTTTTGAACTGACTCTGGACTCCGTTCAAAAAGAACGCGTTTTTATGAGCTTCCTTTCTCCATCCCAGAGCAGGGGGCAAGGTGGAATAGTGTGGTGGCACAACACCGGCTTGCTACTAATAATTGGTAAATACACTATTTTTAATGAGATCCACTATTGCGTTCAAAAAGTACGGACGCACCGAACAGGCCCTATGATTCAGTATCATTATTATAACAGCAGAGCTCAATGTAGGCCAATGCTGGCTAACGGAAGCTTCTTCCTCCAAAGAAAAATGCAACTCTAATATGCTAGACCAAACTCTGCCCCCAGCGCCACTCTCATCTAAGTGAAGGAAAACCGATGCAATGTTGTGTCTTTCAAAAGAAAAGAACAAATATAAAGTTGTTTAAAAAAAAAAAAAAAAAGGCAAAGCAAAAGCTAAAAAAAAGTCTTAAAACGGCCTCATAAAACTTTCACGATTTCGGCGAGCAATGCAAAATTTGGCGTACCCAAGCCTGTCACAGGGTCCCATCCAGTCGTCGCATTCCAGCCGGCTCCGGGAATGTAGGGCGCATCCAAGCCGGACAGCTTGGATATGCCGGTACATCCTTCCGAATAACCCTCGACGATGTCGTTTAAACCTACCCCCTTGAGACTATATAGGAGTGGATTGAGAAATCCAAGCACAGGTTTCCCGTGAGCTAGGCGGATAGAGTTAAGATTGGCTACAACTGCTGCGAATACGGGTGCAGAGGCACTGTTGGGGTGGTTAGACAAACGGGTTTTCTCAAGGTTGGCTTTTAGGGGTAAGTGTCATAGCAGGAGAAGGGAATAGGGTCTAAATTTGGACAGGGAGAAACAGGAAACTTGCGGGGAGTTCGAGGATAAAGGGGGCTAGAAACTGCATTTCACGAACCTCGTTCCTGATGCATAGATGGGTCTCCCATGATCAATAATGTGAAATTGTGCCGACTGCGCTGCGACATCTGGGAACCCACGACCTGCAGGGTTATAGAGTCCTTCCCATTTATTGCCTAATTGGGCCAGATATGCTGAAACTGCTTCATCTTGGTATGCCGGGCGGGAATATCGGTCAGAAAATCCTCCCGAAGAGAAGTATATTGCAGTCTCAGGGTTGGCGCCTTGTGTCCCACCAACGGATGTTAGGAAAGGGCAGGCCGCTGGAAAGACGGGGTCGAATTGTGTAGTGTTTTTGCCATCGTTAGATTGACAGGCACTTCCTGGTCCATAGTCTCCACTAGCGAAAAGGACTGATACCCCGCGTGCGCCTAGTTGGGCGAACAAATTGCAAGTTGAATTTGCGTATCTCTCCGGTACGCTGCGTTCATTTTCACCGTATGAAGTCGTCAGAATGGCTGGTAATTCCTCATCTGGAAGGGAGAGTAAATAGTGCAATTGGTCTAAGTAAGGCTCATTCGTGTTCGCATTTGGATCAGGGAGATCGAGGTCAGGAACCATTGGGCCACGTCCCCCTGTGGTGTAATATACCGTCGTAGCGTTGGAAAGGCCTAGCGCATACTGAATGTCCAGGCTAGCTTCGGTTGATGACAGGCTCGAATTTTGCAAGTTCAACCCGCCGTTGATGGAAACCACATCAAAACAGGATCCTTCTAATTCCGGGGCGTACAGTTGAAAGAAGAGATCCAAATCGCTGTACCTTGCGTATTGTTCAAGGTAGCCCGAAACTCCAAGCTTATTGCGAGGATCTGGGGTAGCCGTGAAATTCCCCATGTTATACATTTCTCGAATGCATGCTGGAGCAACAGCAAGGCTGCAGTTAACTGGGGGATAAGGCTCATCAGGTTCCACAAGCTGAAGAGCGCTAGCGCTTGTTGCGTCGGGTCGGAGTTGACTAAATCTCGTCGTCGGCTGGATCATATGGACATAAGGGAAAATTTCAGGGGGAACACAGTATTCCAGCGTTCGAATTACCCGAGTGCCGCGAGTTGGGTTGGAAAAATAGAAGAATTTCGTTTGAAGTAGTCTTTCTGCTTGCGCGACTGATATTTTGAAATTGATCCAGTCGCCATGGTCCGCAATCGCCGTCTTGGAAACACCTCCTCGTTCTAACCATGACAAAATTGATTCTGACACTTGCGGTAATGGTTTTAGGAACTTCTGGACTTGATCTCGCTTCATATATTTACCATAGGTTGGATGTCCCGGTGTTGATAGATCGAGGACCGCTTGTTCAAACAACCATCCATTTTCTTGCGTAACAGCAAGGCGAAATTGTATAAGGGTATTTGGGGGAGGAGCTTCTTGTTGCTTCCACCCTGGAGGAACTGAAGGAAGCCATTCTACTATATCGCACCTAGCAGGTAAAGGATTTGGGAAAGTGAGAGCGGGTAAAACCAGCGTAGAGGCTCCAATGAAGCCTAACAGAAAGGCGCGCATTCGGAAACGACAGACTGGTCGGTCGGATAATATATTCTAAAAGAAATGTCCTCCAGAAAACGAAGTACCGTAAACTTGATGCAACTTTCGGTCTTGAGTAGGGATGGGGGAGGGCTTCCATGCCCTTTTAAATGATACAATGAGGAACAGGGGCATTATTACCTTGGAGAGTGTACAGAGTGAATTGATGTAGCAGAACTGGGAACACCCCTTTCCGCGTCTAGCTTAAACAAGGAACCCCTTAGCGGTTGAATAGCCCAAAGAGTTAAAGGAGCGTTTAATGCGACCATATGCATCGTACAGCGAGACACAAGATATAGCACTGGTCGATATCTAGAAGATAGGTGTGACAGCATACGGATGGTAACAATACAACAAGCGAAAAATAACAGTGAGATGTGCACCCATATCCAAATCTAGCGCCTGGGCGTTTGGCAGCATGTCTAGGAAAAAGGAAATGAAGAAACTCATTTAAAATGCCCGGAATTTAAAAGCGCTGGCATGTAGCACTGCATTCCGTTTCCATTGGGCAGTTTGATCAGAGGGAAAGCAGGTTGATGGTGAGCCGAGAAGCCTGCGCGGGTTTTTCTGGAAACCCAGCCCGCTGCTCAATGACCAGCACATCAACTGGGTTCATATAAATACAGCTTGGCTAATAATGCCCATGAATAAATCAAGGCACCGTAGATAAGGACGATCTTTTCTTGGACTGCAAAACAAGGGCGCAGAAGATGGGTTCTTAGGGGGCCAGATCAGATTAACTTTCGACAAATAAAAAAGGACAAGATTCAACGCGGATTCGCAATGACCTGGGTCGGCCTCACTGGGTATGAAATCGGGTTCAGCTGAATCAACAACAGCCGCGTCTATACATCCATAGACTGTATAATAAACGCTTGGCAGATCTAGAGCCTATCGTGACGTATCACAAGAACCAAGAGGATTTGCCATCCCTTGCCATAAGCATGTTTGAATAACACATAACAATAGAAGAAGCTTATTGTCGGATTTTGGCTGCTTCCAGGGTTCAAGGTCTTTGCCGGCAGATCCCACCTGTGCCGTGCTTCCGCATTGCATTATTTCCAGAAGAAATATCTCGAAGAGAGGTTGGTTGGCGGTTGGTTGCATGAAATTCAGGAACGAAAAAGAGGCTTAAAAATCCCTGGAAAGTTTCAACCGTTCTTGTTTGTCGAAGTGACAAACATTGCATGTCACGTGCAGTACATCCCCGCATCGACTTATCTTAGGTAAATGTACAGAGCCGATGGATGAACCACTTCAACGGCAAGCAAGGAGACAGAAGGAATTTTCCCTGCTCGTTGGATTGCCTGATATCATTATTGTTAACATCACATTTGTACTGCTGGAACACACGGTCTTTCTGCGGAATACCCCAGGTATAATATCTTGCCTTCTCTCTCAAGCTGCGATATTCCCCCGCCCCCACAGGCATCGCTGCTATATTTGGCTTCTCAGACGACAATGAAATCCCCGAATACCCCGTAATCGACGGTTTCCTGTTATACGAATAGCTGGTGTCCTATTGATTTAAGGGACTTTAAAAGTGCCCCTGGGGAGTATTCCATCTTCACTATACCAATTTATGCCATATCTCGATCTTCTCTGCACCATCGCTTCGCATTTTCGGAAGATCGTTCTTCGCAAGGATATAAAATGTCCTCTCCAGAACCCTCTAGTGCAAATCAAATGCCCAATGAGGTCATTTCGCGGAACAAAACTGAGATATCATTGAAGGATCGCTTTTTCCGCTATTTTCAGCATGAGATTACAGGTGGGGTTTGGCCTCATGCAGTCGTCACGATATGCCCCGTTCTTCGCTAACGGAAATATGGATCTGTAGCTCTTCAGGAGCAGATGGACCGTCTAGGTGACACTGCGCTAATTGGAGGGGAGCGCACTGATGCTATAGATCATTGTCTAGCGGGGATTGCTCGGCTCTCAAGTGAAGTTAAAGATGCGTCAGCTTCTATCCCTCCATATGACCAGCGGATATATGCCGATGTACGTCACTGCGGCCAACAAATTTTTGTGATTTCAGTTTCATATGCAATTTGTTGAAATCTGCGTGCCGTTTTCTAGCGTGCTTTATGGTCCCTTCTTACATTTTTTAGGCGATTAAAGCTCTCCAGGACAAGCTCGCTGAAGTGCGAGCAAGCTTTGCGCCGCGATCTAAATTTTCCTTTAAAACCGCGCGCAAGAACCCTTCTGCGATATCCTTAGCAGATGCTGCTGAGATAGCGGCTCAGGGTCGTCGGCACATTCCTGGATACCGATCCAACGATAACTCGTTGCAGTCGTCTGCCAACCCGTCACCAATTTCATGTTCAACCCCCATTAACGATCGCATGTCCTCTCGTCAACAACAAGCTTCGGCACCTCGTGAAACATCTGAATCATCTGATGATTTACATAAAGCGGATGCCGATAATCCAAACACTTCCGTTTCTGCCTCATCCGTTTCCATCAGCTCCCATACTGGTGTCCATATCGTGCTACCGACAGATGCATCACATGCCACTATACCTGCATCGATAACATCACTACAGCATTGCGTTGTGGACATGTTAATTCCCACCACGGATGGGCGACGATTTGCTGGTCTTGTGATAAAGGGGGTTACCGAGAGTCTTCTCCTCTGCGGACAAGTGAATGGCCCTGCGCATATTACCGGAGTCAAGCACAGCACTATTGTGGTTTCCTGTCACCAATTCCGCATGCACGATTGCTTAGACGTAGATGTCTACCTAAGCTGCTCTAGCAAACCAATCATTGAAGACTGCAGAGATATCCGATTTGGCAAAATCCCCGAAATTTATGTATGTTGCCTTCCAATGTCTTCCGCCTCGTCCGCTTTCTCTATCCCTGCCCATGTAACAAATTAAAATCCCATGACCCCAAGTACTGCCTTGACTAATCATGCAACTTTATGTAGACACCGAAATCCTCAGATGGCGCGCAGTCAAACTTCTGGGACGAGGTACAAGATTTCAAATGGATTAAAGTGGAACAAAGCCCCAACTGGAGGATCATAAAAGAAAATGAAAGAGTCCCAGATGATGTGTGGGCAACCAATCTTTCTGGTGGACCCGGCGTATCAGTAGACACTATCTTAAAGGCGGTGAAGGTGATCCGATCTTGAAGTCAGCTATCCAGATCTCTCCTCGAGAGTGCCAGCATTTTCGCAACACGTGGATCGTTAGTATCACCTGTTACGAGGGTTCAAAGGCCGACCGCCCTTATCCGTAAGCAAATATACCTAGTTACGAAACGACAAGACAGACTCAATAAAAGAAACGAGCGGTGACGCACCTAGTCATTCGAAAGCGGCCAGGCGAATATACTCCTCCCAGAAATGGCCCATAAGTCAAAAAGCGTCCGCCTTCCGCCAGCTCACTGGTTGGATAAAGTTCGCCAATAGCTAGTTTACAAAAGAAAAAGAAAAATATTTGGCATTTCTGACCTCAATTTGGGCTATTTGGCCTTCTTCTGTTGCATGTATATATCCCCAGACTAGAATATGTTGATATCAGTACTCTCTTTGTTGTTTTTGAGAACTTAACATCAAGTCGCAGTACAACGGAATAACATCCTTACGCCTGTCTGCTTTGTTTTAATTAGGAATATAATATATGCCTGGGTATGCTTGCTTGGAGTGAGGTGTAATCAACATACCTACCTGCCTGCTAGGTATGCTTATCCCAGTTACACCTCCCTTGGAACTGCTTGACTTCAATTGTTCTGCGGAAGAGGCAGCATGATATACACAAGTCCACTTCACATCTTTGGATCTCAATTTATAGAATGATGATTGACATCTGAGTATTCATCCCTGAGTAACTCAGTGATGAGGTTATTCTCTGAAATCCTTCAGTAATTTTCAAAACTGGAAATGATCTGCTCTTATCATCAACCTACAACCTACAAGAGGAAAGAGGAAAATATTATCAAATAATATTAGATCATACACTTGTAGTAGTTAAGCAAATGGCGACTAGATACTAGCGTAGATAGCACCTAGACTGCGCAGAAGGGTTCAATAGAAGTGGTAAAATTTGAACTAGTCTAGGAAAAAGCATGCTACAAGGCAAAACAATGCCACTGCGATACAACAGAGGAGGGAGGGGACACAAAGAAAAATCCCCCTCCACTCCACTCCATCCATTATTGGGGAGTGAAGTCTACCATAGAAGCATTATGCATATGCGGGAAGAACCAAACAGTCATACAATGTCGTTGAATCATGCAAACGCATAGCACTAGAGCCGCATCGATGCGCAAGGGGGAAAAAAGGTTCCTTGGCAAGTCAAAGGATAAAAAATAAAATATACTAAGAAGAAATAAGGACAGGATTACGTCCTCTTTCAATGACGGAAATCCACAACCTCAAACTCCAAGCCTTTAGCCTCAAAGACATGTCCGGGCCTTAGTGCATCGGTATATATGTTAGGCTCTGAATGTGGGTGGAAGAGCCCCGGCTGCGTACAGGCAAGCACACATTTCAATCCCGGTGGGTCCGTGAGCCGGAACACACCCCAATCCGGATCCTTGCTCGGTGCGCAAACAATCGCAATACTTTCCGCTAACATTACTTGATAGCCGGATTGCGTGTGCAAATCGCGCGAGCTCATGAAGCACGTCTGCGTTGGATGAGTGTGTATCCAGCCGAGAACCATTAGGTCCTCCGAATCACAGTAGTCGAAAATAGCTGACTCGTTGATCATTTCGCAGGTATCAGATGTTGACTCCTGCTCGGGAATTAAAAGCTTGGAAATGAAAAAGGCATTGGAGATTAACGATCCACAAAGGATACCGCAGGTTTCAAGGTTGCGCTCGGTATTTGGGGCGGCGAGGTAGAGGAATTGTTTTCGGAGGTCAGGAGATATGAAGATGGTTCGGAGAGGCGTGCCATTTTCAAGATAGGCTGACGGTTTAAACGTAAAGGTTGATGGGTGGAGATCCGTTCCTGGGGTTATGCTGTCGTTTGTTGAGGGTGGGGAAGAAGGAAATACCTTGTCCGGGATTGGGGGAGATATCAATTCAGGAAGGGGGGTGCTCGCAGGAGACTCTAAAGGTGAAGGAATAGGATGTTTAACTTTGGCAGGGAGTTGTGGGGGGAGAACTGAGTTGGATGCTACAGGTTCCACCTTACTAGGCACGGGCGGTGGTTGTTGACAGACATCATTAGAAGGCTGGTGTGGAACACTAGGGTATTTATAACTGGATATTTGCCGTAGGTCAGTTGGCCGCTGGGGGGTGTGCGCCCTTTGTAAGTGACTGTGGGAATTTGAAACATGGCGATCCTGAGGTGAGAGCGGTCTGCGGGTCGTCCTCTCGTTTCTTACGACTTTTGATCTAAGGTCCTGGAGGCGTCGACTGAGGTCGTCTGCTGGTTCATCATTAGATTTGGGGTGGAAGCCTTCAACCCCGTAGGTTCCTAATATGCCTTTCGCATATAGGTCCTCGGGTTGAGTTGCCGTCCGAGCAGTTGCCCTTCTGCTGAATTCTCTCTGGGCAAGTTTCACAGCCAACTCTCTGTTCTGAGCCGCTTCCAGAGGCTCCGCTACTCCAGCCAACGCGGGATCAATCGGAGTTGTCGCAGTTGTAATGACATCATTTCCCAATAGAGGCGCTGTTCGTCTAGCCTCTCTGCTACGAATAAGCTGGACGTAACGCTCATAGCGCTTGTTGATGCGTGGTTTTAGCTCTTCTAGTTTGCTAAGGTTCCTCTGGACTTCCCGCTTCGCAGCCGCCACAGCTTTACGATTATCCTCTTGTCGTGCATCGGGGTGAGTCGCAATGTGGGAGAGAACTAGTTGTGCGTGCCTAAAAAGTAGAAGGTATGCCTGTTGGTCGTTTCCCTCACGTTCGTAGATGCTTGCCTGGAAGCGTAAAATAAGTCAGTCACGGAATGCCCAAGATCGATAGAAGACATAAGCGCACCTCTTTAATAAGTAGCCCGGCTGCTCGTATCCAGTACCGCAATGGAGAAAAGGGGTCAAACTCGAATTCTGTAGCTTGACGAGCAATCTGCTCGACATTCAAAGGTGGTATCATTTTCGGGTTGTCTAGCGGGGTAGATGGCATGGCCTGACGCTGTTGTCCTCGAAAGTTCTGACTGGACGGGATGGATGTAGAATGAGAGTGGCTTCTTATTTACCCGGATAAAAACTTTAGAGAGAATGCCAACAGTGACATGTGGTCCATCGACTGAGCTATCAAAGTTAGGGATTGGTGGTGGGCAATCTTCGGGCGCGGGGAAGATTGGACGCTGAATGGCGGTGGTCCTGGCATGAAACAGAACACAAGAGCATATTTCCGTTTGCCTGAGCTAGGTCATAAAGTCTCCGCAGTGAAGAAATCCTATATTGCTGCTGTAGTCCCTGTCGTCCACAGTGGTTGATGCGGGACGGAGGAGGAAATGTAATAAATATAACCAGGCAGCTCTCTCTCTCTCAGGGAAACCTTGCAGTCATCGCGCGCCAAGGCCGAATTTTCCCAAAGGAGAAACTTCTTCGGCTTCAACTTTTTGATTTCAGTGATAGGAGCTTCACTCCACCATACATTGATACCTTTCAATATATTTCATTCAGGCGAAGGCCTGGTCTCCGTTCGCTCTTTTATTTTCATGTGTATATATTTACTTAGTTCTTTATAACTTTGTCCTGACCCGCACTAACTACAATCCCCGTTCCATTTTCAAGATCGCGACTGACTAGCTGCTTGCGCTGCACAATGCCAAATGCCAGCACTTCCAGCATCAGTCATACCGAAGGCGCCTTTCCCTTCTTCCAATGTCTTCTCATCTGCAATATCGGCCGTAATGGCCAAACGGCCACCTTCCTTCAACCAGCCTAGATTTCACATTGCTAGCTCGTTGCTCTGCGGTAAATTCACATCATAGCTCACATAAGGCCTAACATGACCGTGTTTGCCCTGCAGTGCTCCATTGTCCGAAGCTAACTCCAGCACCATGTATATAGACGATCTTCTACAACGATTGGGTCCATCATTGAAGAAGCATTCCTCATGCGATATCATCGACGTTTTCCCTGGCGCAGGATTACTCTCAGCAAAACTACATAACCATCTTAAACCTCGACGTCATCTTTTAATCGAACCCAATACCAACTATTACCAGTCATTTCTAAAACCTTTGACCGAAGAACAAGATTCTACTTACAAACATTTGCCCTGGGACCCGTTAGACCTCAAAACCTATGATGATCTATTCCTTCAAGGACATCTGCCAGAACAAACCAAACAGCCACCTGTTTGGTCTCAAGGCAGTGGATGTGCTACGAATGACAGCCTACTCGTACTGGCCAATATAACTGCGAAGCCGCAATATGGGCAAACGTACACTCTTCTACTACGATATCTTGAGGCGTGTTTGGACCAGACATTGTTTCATCGATACGGGCTAGTGCGAATGATCGCGCTCCTCTCATCTGATGATGCGGAAGTACTATTGCCTAGAGTAATTTCTAGGCGGAGGCGATCTGCTGTTATCGCAGAGGCTACTTGCTCAGATATAACGGAAGTTGCTGGTGATTCCGCCCGTGAGTTGTGGCATTCACAGAAGGGGCTTTCAACGTTGGAAGTAAGTAGAAAGCAAGTTGAAAACCGATTCAAGGAGGGCGGCACAGTTACCCCTCCTGGCCGTGATGCTAGCCCTCCGGAGCTCGCCCCAGACGCGGGAAAGTACGGAAAGCGTGAATCCTATGTGCCTCGACCAAAACGCCCGTGGCATGACACGTATATTGAACTGACTCAAAACCCCAATCTTCCGGACCTTCGGACACCTGCACAGAGGGGAAGACCGTCATTAAAAAGCCCTAGACGTACTGATACGACCGATAAATTAGCTCATGGCAAAGTTACCGCTCTGCATAGGCGTCTCGTTCACGAGAATCGGGATGAGGCCTTGTTTAGAAAAGCGGAACCGAAAGTAATACAGATTGAGCAGCTAGAAGCTGAACTAGTTTTGATGCTACAGACCAAATCGCCGACTCTAGCAGATGTACTCAAACGTGTAAAGCAAATTCATGTGGAGTTATTGGAAGTTGAAGAGCAACTCAGCTCGCGCAACAGCGTCGCATTGTCGCGCTTCGATTCACTTATGGAAGAACGAATGTGCTTCGACGGCATTCGGTCAGGCACTAAGGAACCTCTTCTACTCTGGGATAAACGTCCATATGAGCCGTTTGATGTCGGTTCTGACGAGTTTACACCCAACGGCTTGTGTTCAGTCATCGATTTTCAGCCGAATCCTAATTCGAACATCATCCAAACCCAACAACAGCACATCAAAAATAAAACGCTTCACAACTATCACCTGATGCTTCGGGCCTACCGCCATCTCATGGGCACGGTAACAACCCACAGCCAAAGATCTATTGGCGATATCCTGCGCCCAATGTTTCCTGATCGCTCGATGTCCAGTTTGATCCAATCAATCCCCAACCTCGCCCCATTCGCGAGGCCGAAAATCCTCCAAATGGTCGATTCAAAGATAAAAATGAGGCGCTTGATATCCCTAACCGAAACAGTTGATGTTAACAAGCCCATTCAAGAGGTGGCGCCTGAACTTGCGGAATACGACGAAAACTGCTTCAGTTCAGTCAAGGTCCGACATTTGCCGTCCTCTGTCTTGTGGGATATAATCGTCGAATGGCAAGGATCGTCCAACGGCTTTGAGGCTGAAGAAGACATATATAAAGTGCTGGGCGGGGCCCGACTTAAACGGATGGATGGGGAAGCTTTCACGACGGGCTTCGCATAAGAAGGCGTAGCCCATCAATGGCATCGAAATGGCAGCGCCGATTCTCAGACCTCTTCTCATCATGTTGCCATATACCATGCTATTTACAATGTATATATAGACCTAATGCCTCTGTACAATATTTATCCTTTAATAGACGTTACCGTAATTGGGCTAGAAAAAATTTCTTAGAACCTTTTTCATGAAGGCATTTCCAGGTGTTAGTGGGTGGCTTATGCTCGTTGATTTTTGAAATGGGTTTATTCATTCACTATCTTACCCTCTCTTTCTCTTTCTTTCTTTTTTTTCTTTCTTTTTTTTTTTTTTTGAAGTTCAATGAGTGCCCTCTCGTGTCCGTTGGAACTATGGTTGCAACAAATAAGCTTAATTTTATAGTTAATCCTTCTTCAACTCAGAAGGCTCGGTGATGTAACAGGTCGCCCATTATTATTAATAATTGTAACCGTCTGTCGTCCAAGGAATGAAAAAAGGATGGGCTCTCCTATCTCACAGACTCCAGCGTGGCTAAGTTTTGAATTAACTAGGCCAAGATAAATATGAAAATCCACCCCAACTCACTGCGAATTTTGCATAGTTCCTAATTTTTTTTATCTGAACACAACATCACAAAAAAGGAATGAACGAACACAATAAAATCTTTAAGAGAATCAGAGAGCAGGAAATATACAAAAAGCAAGTAAACATCAAAAGAAGCAATAGCAACCAAAAATGCCACACAAATCCACACAGAAAGAATGATTGATACCATCCTCCAAAAGAGTGTTTTTTTTTTCCCTCCTCAGCGCACCGTTTCCCTTTTCCAAGGGACACATCACAACAGCCAAAGGGAAACTGCAGAGTAACTAAATGAAAGACAGTAGACCCCATTACTCCAACAACTCCAGAAATTAAAGGGAGTCCGGCAAAGAACTAAGAACGAAATGGAGAAGCCAGGAGCAGATGATACCATCGTCAATTCGCTCACTTCCGTTCTGGCCACCTACCATCCCTCAAAATTTCTTTTCCGTCCATTTCTGTTGTAAACTCTAACCTCTCTCTACACCTAAACAGAGCAAACTGAACCATCCCCTTCTGCCCTGTTCCTCAACCACGGTGGAATCCGTCCATGAAACATGCCTGAGAGTACACACGACGGTGCAGACTGCGTTAACCCCAACCCCAATGGCGTCCGTGGTAAAACAGGGACATGAAAAGCAGGAGGAAGAATATCAAAAGAATCCCAGGATGACATGCTGGTTTCTGTTTCGGTGTTACTGGGTAGGGAGTGTAAGGGGTTCTGGCCAGGGCTGCTACAGCTGTTGTTCGACAAAGGGGGTGAAAGTTCGAGCGGCCAAGTATGCGGTGAAGATGACATCGCTGTTTGTTGGCGAGGAGGTTGATCTTGCTGATCCTGAGGATAATGCGGGTAGTGATGGTAATGCCCGTTGCGAGAGAGGGGACAACTGGAGCATGAAAATCTCTCATCGGCATTTCCGTCGTATTTGCCGCTGCATAGGCCGCCCATTGGTGACGAGGGAGGAGTATCTGGGACGTTCCGTGTAATTCCCTCTCGGTTGACTTCGTCGTTTGCAATTGGAATTGGCTCCCCATCTTGATCACGAGCGGCATGTCTGCCACCACTCCTGCCTCCCCCAGAACACCCGGGCGAGGATGCCTTGCCATCTAGACAGCCGTTGCCAATCATCCTCTCATCAACCTCGTAGTCATATCCACCTCTTCGATCCAAATGATGAATAATATCCCTTCCTCTTTCTCCTCCCACTTCCAGCTCCCATCCAGTCCCCGCCGCAGTCCCATCACAAACCCTGGCCCCTCGAACCGCTACCAACTTCCACGTTGGCAAATGATACACCGCCCCACCCCACGTGGCAAACACCTCATACTCGCCAACCCGGATGGTGGGTTCGTCACTGACAGGATTCATGTACTGCTGCCATTCCGGGTTAAACCAATCTTCCCGCCCAATGCGGAGCCAGGGCGGGAGCTCATCAAGTGCGATGAGTGGAACGGCAACGCCATTATCGCGGTGGAGATAGAAAGCCGGAATTGGGGATATGTGGTGGACTGGAGTAGTTAGGTCGCGTGAAGGCTGATTGGGTGCGATGGATGTAGGAGGGAAGTGGATGTGGCTGTGGTGGTGGCAGCTGATATCTTGGGAGGAGCTGTGCATAGCTTGCGGGGCCGTGAATTGTGAGATGCTGCGATTGGCATAGAATGCCTAAGTGGAGCTTCACCTTTGAGGGAGTGTTCTCGGTTGCTTTGGCGAATTCGCCCACGATTAGATAGACCTCGAACTAGGAGAAGAATTAAGAGCGGTTGTCTCCCTCTCAATGCGGGCCAGTCCCTCCCGCAACAATTTTATGCGCCAATGAACCCAATAGAATTTGATAGTAATAGCAAGAAAAAATAAAATCAGCTGCGACAAAACATGCATTTGGTAACGAGTGGACAGCGTTTTTGAGAAAAGACTGACGTGAACATTTGCTAATGGATGAATAAATGTAATGAATGCTCGGTATTTTCATTTGAACAGAAATCAACAAACATGATAGATGCAATTTGCATTTTACCCAGCTGAAGAAGGAACTGGTCCAATGGCATATGAGGCCACATCTTGCCGTGTTTTATCAAACGTTACAGGGCAGATGAAGGAGCCACAGCCCGGGTTTTGGCGTCAGGGACTCATTTGATGTTTATCCATTATTGATAGTCAGCCCAGCAAATTAAAAAAGGGTCGGCAAATTTTGTAGCAACCGAAGCAAGGAAGTTCAGATATAATAGTGGATTCAAGATGATTTAAAATGGGACAAGAAATTCCTATTCTGTTCATCTCAAATGGAAGGGCCATTTACATGTGAAGACATCGCAGTCTACGGATAAAACATTGTCGTCTGGTGCTTTTAAGAACACAAGTAGCCAAGCGAGGTAAAAATGAGGGTGAGCAAAATATCTTTGCACATTGGCCTAAGCCTAGGTATTGCGGAGAGGAAATTTATTAACGAAGAAAATTGTCAGTGATAGAGTGACATTGGTAGAATTAGACGAAAGCTGAGGAAAAGGGGCAAAGGTAAAGCGAAAAATTAATAGAAAAATAAAGACATAACGACAAGAGCTGCTTTTTATCCCCCCCCCTTCTCTTTCTAATAAATGAATAGAAGAGGAAGAACGAACTCCATTTCCGAGGCGGGTCGTAGGAACGTCAGCCGACAGAAACAAAACACCATCGCTCATGAAGGATTAACCATGCATCAAGCATGTAATGTGTAGAATAGTAAATAAATCTGAAATGTGACGAAGGACGTTGAAAGAAGGAAAAAAGAAGAAGAAGAAGAAGAAGAAGAAGAAGAAGGAAGATATAAATAAAAAAAAATGAAAAAATAAAAAAAATAAAAAAAATAAAGAAGAAAAGAAATAAAGAAATAAAGAAATAAAGAATAATTGTATAGAGAAGTTACTATAGGTATGCATAGAAAGTAAATCATGAAATAAAAATAAAATCAACCACAAACCACATGAAGTAGTTAGATATCAGCTTTGTGGTTCTGGTTTTCGGAAGGGCAACTGAGGATAACCTGCGATTTAACACGCAAAAATTAGCCAAGCTACCACTCTCTCCTAACGCAGAACCCTTTGGGTATCGTTATTCTTTGTTTTCCCCTCCATTTTCTCTTTCATTTTGCCGACTATCAATCATCAACAAGCATGGTTTCGAAGAAACGAAAATCGAAAGTAAAAATGAAAATGAATAAAACGGGGGGCGAACATGTCACTTCTGCAGCCCCTCAGCTACCATGCAATCATCAATTATCCGGAGCCAGTCAGTCGGCTTAATTCTAGTCTCGGGATCCTTCACAACCGCCGGAGAGAGTATCTTTTCCACAACACCCCCTAGGGGCAGCCTCGAGCCATGCACGCCGGACCTAACATGGTCCAAGACAAGGTGACCCTCCCTCGACATGGCTAACCGCTGCATATTGCTTGACCCGGGATACAGCAGCAAGTCACCAGTGACAGCCGCGAGCAGCGTGACAGCTAAAGAGAACACGTCCGAGGCCTTGGATTGGACAACGTCGGTGGCCTTTAGAGATTGGACTGTGAGCAGTTCCGGTGCTGCAAAGGGTGGTGTCAAGGCCGATAGCCAGGGGCTGGGTCCCTGGGG
This sequence comes from Blastomyces dermatitidis ER-3, assembly GCF_000003525.1. Taxonomy (NCBI): domain Eukaryota; kingdom Fungi; phylum Ascomycota; class Eurotiomycetes; order Onygenales; family Ajellomycetaceae; genus Blastomyces; species Blastomyces dermatitidis. The sequence goes on along the minus strand of NW_025544776.1, from coordinate 6,388,685 downwards.
GCTAGGTTCGATGGGGGTCGATGGGTCATATGAGGATGTGAAATCTACGTGAAGGGGTTCGTATGGAAATGGATCCTCATCTTCCTTGGCGCAATCGCTGGCTAGTTTTCTTAGAGGTCTCAGTAGTATATTTTGCGGCTTGATGTCGCCGTGGACAATATGGCCGCATGAATGCAGCCATTCCAGGCCGCGGACCAGCGCCCTTGCGAGCGTGAGCCACCGGGGCATGCCGAGGACGGGATCAAACATCGTTTTTGTTGAGAATACTTGTCGCGCGGAGACGGCTTGACTGCTGATATATGCTGAGAGACTCAGTGGGAGGGCCGATAGGACAAGGGAATGCGATGCAGATATAAACCCATGGAAGGGGACTACGTAATGTTCAGCGCCAGGGATTCTACAGAGGCGCGAAAGAAGTCGTGCTTCTGCGCGTAGGATGGAATGCGCATCCTGCCGCACGGGTACCTTAACGGCAAGATTAGGGGTTGAACTTGATGTCGATACATGTTGTTGGGGTGGGGGTGGAGTTAGCGGGGAGTCTTGTGTTGTGGGAATCCAGCGGGATGTGGCGCTATACACAACACTCCAAACGCCGCTGCCGTATTCGATGAGATTGCCTCCTGAATCCCTCTGGAATTCTAAGTCATAGGTAAATTCCAAGGGTAATAGCGGCTGCTTTGGCAATTTAGTCTGCTGTCCTTCAATCTTCCCATCATCCGACGCCTTCTGACCAGGTAATTGTCTATCCTGCGTTCTTTGGCCACCAGTCGATTCTTGAATATCAGTGGGTGTTATTGGTGTTAAAGGGGGCGTTAGCGCAGATGAAGGGTTTAGGGGTGACAGATGTGAAGCGCTTGGGTCAACTGAAGTCTTCAAGGCCAGAGGAATAGGCGGTTCTTTGTTCGACATGACTGGATTGAATGGGCGGGAATTTTAACTATACTTAGATGCACAAAACTTGATGCACGTGCTGTATGATGCTGTAGGGCTTTAGTGGTTCGTCGAATATCAGATAGAGATAATTCCCGTTGGGAAGTGCGCGCAGAGTAGCTGCAGGAGACCAGAAGGCGGGATTCCTTAGTGGCGGCGGGCGGCGGGCGGCTGAGGCGGAGGCGGAGGCGGGGCCGGGGGCGGAGGACGGTGGCGGGACGTGAGAAAAAAAAAAGTGGGTTTCCGCTATGGAAGAACAGGTATGTTTCTCAGCCTAACGTTATTTGGGATCGCGCTTGTAACTGGCAACGCATAGTGAGGATGGCGGCTCCAGAAGAGAGTAAAATAGGTCAGAATTCTCTCGAGCAGATGAAAAGGACAATCGAGGTGCCTAACACTCGAGCTGACAGTCGTCTCAAGGAGGAATGGTGACTTCCGCCAAAGGAAAAAAAATATTTGCGTAGGGCGACAAATAACAAACGGACGACGAGTGTTTGGAACTGAGGACGACGAAGAGAGATCCAACGAAGAAAGGAAGACAAGAAGCAGAAAAGGAAAAACAACAGAGAAGAAGTAAAGAGAGAAATAAAGAGAGAAAAATAAAAAAAAAAAAAAAAAAAAAAAAAAAAAAAAAAAAAAAAATAATAGAGTCGCAGAACAGCGTGGGATACCCTAGTCACATCCCCCACAGCCCGCGATAATTGGGGAGATTGTTGAACATCTTTCACCCATGGAATGACAGCAAACCCAAGCCGCAACCGCAAAAATAGCCTATATTACGCGGTCCAAGGACAAGGGACAAACATGTTTTCATTTTGTATGTATATTATTATTATCCCTATCAAAACCTGGCTGAACGACTGAGCCATTCTGCCATGGCGGAATCGGCGAGGGAAATTTTTCGGAAGACAATTCAAATGGTCTGCGGAGTCCGCTGTATATGCAGATGCGGAGATAAAAAGACTGTATATGTTCTACAGCTCGCCCCGGAGTATTATTATAAAGAGCTGAATTGAGGACTGTTATTAGTAGAAATCGAAAAGAATTAGTCTGTAAATTAAAGTAAGAAAAAACGCCCAATGACGATCTGCAACCTTTGCCCTGTGGATCTCTTTGAACAGGTTGAAGTCAAATTTTCCCATATCTTTTTATTTATCAGCCTCTTTATCTCTCCGCTCGTTGTTCTTTGTGATTGAGTAGTTACAGACTCCATGGTCCATTTGGATTGTTCAGGGGGAAATATTAGGGAGCAACTTAAATCCGTGGAACCATCCATAAGTTATTTCTTTCCTCCAATCATTCCCCTCTGCTGGTCCACGGGTGGTGGTGGCTTTAACCCAATAATTATTAATGAAGATCTCTGGATGCTATTGTTTGCAAAAAAATATATAAAATAAAAAGCCCTCCCCAGCAAGCAGTTACGCAACCCCATGTTTTTGTTTCAAGTTGAAACCTGTCGATTGATGGAGCTAAATGTAGAAAACTCCTCCCTATCCCGTATGGCCTGACCTGCGCCTATTTTGTTTCTGGAAATCGATTAATGAGGCTAGTATTTTTGTTGGCCGGGAAAAGAGTCGAGAGCGATGGCAAAATGAGAACCGTTCATGGACGAGTGGCCACCTGGCTGAAAAATATTCTCCGCTTATGATCATACATCTTAGGTAAAAGATGTAAAGCATAAATATACATAGAAAAATTAAAAAACGATAACGAAATCAGACAGCAGAAACAAACAAGAGCAGAAGAGGAAAGGAGAAGCAATACTAACTCCTTCTCGGGTGGTAGATCTAGAAAGACTATTTTCTGCAGTCGCAATCGAATATCTCCTGGAGGACGGCAGAAGTTAAAGCGGATTGATGAATCTCGAGAAAAGGATCCAGCAACAGAAAACGGTTCTGCTAGGCCAGAGTGGTTTTACATTTCTATATCCCATCGTACTGCGGCCGTTGAATGTTTCTCAGAACACTCCGATCCGCTCCAGCCTTTAGCAATAACTCCATAGCACCTTTCACGCCGATTGAGAACGGCGGATGCCAACCCAACTGTATCTTTAGCGTCCGTTCCTCTCTCGCGAGATGCTCCAGTAAAAGAGTCGCGACGTGAGGACAGCCTCTCTGCGGCGCTTCCTGGCATGCCTCCGGGGTGATCTCGGCACCATGGTCAAACAATAGCTGAATGATGGGTAGATCCCTGCAGCTAACTGCTCGGCTCAACGGCGTTCTTCCAGATCTATCAGCGTAGTTTACTTTTGCCCCCCTGTCGATAAGGTCCTTTATTCTGTCGAGAGAGCAACACTCAACAGCAACGGCCAGTGGCTGTACAACCCTTTCAGGGGTGTTGACAGGCGAGCCGCTGTCAAGAAGCAACTCTATGATGTCCTCATTGTCGTTACTCAACGCAAGGGCCAGCTTCGAAGGAGAAGAATGGCTATTTGCATCTTCCTCATCAGGGTCCTCTCCACTGGCCAGTAGCAGTTTCAACAGTGTAATGTTGTTTGAATCTATGGCGTAAGCAAAGGCTCCCTTCCTAAAGTCCCGAATAATAGCTTGCGAAACCCTAGCTCCTAACAGAATGAGCTGCTCCACGGAGATAAGATCATTGGAAAATATGGCCTGGGCTAGCGGTGTCATCAGATCTTCGTCGTCTTCCTCGTCGAGACCACCTAAAAAGTGGGCATTAAGTAGTTGAAGCATTTCCGCTCTGTTTGGTTTGCCACTGGTAACTGCATAATGATAAACTGTCGACATTACCAACTTGCTCCCGTGCTGATGAGCACCGTTCTCTAAAAGTACATTTATGCAGGACATATATCCTCGAACAATCGCAACTCCGAGAAGCTTATGTAAACCATAAGTAAATTCGAACCTGGAGTCGACAGCCCTGTTTACATGTTCGTCATCCTTGTTTGTGGACTGCCACTCTGCAATTTGACACTGGATAGATTTGAGGGCAATTGACTCGGTAGCAGAGCTGAGAAGGCACTCGGCGGAGTGGTATTTGACCAAGAGACGTCCAATTTCAACGTTCCATAGCCCTAGGACAATGTTAGACTGAGAGATCCATAGACCCACCATGAAATAGCGACTGTGAGGGGCTTGATTCAGGCGCGGATTGTTAAAGCCATGATACCTACGGCAAACAAGAAGATATTGACTAATACCCTTCAAGGACTCAAAAAGGCCATTGCAAAATGTAGGGAGCAACTTGCTGAGGATGAGAACTTGGATCTCATGCGGCAATGTATTCCAATTCGACTCCATCAAGGCGCTGAGCATCGACGAGCGGTGATGAAAAGGATCTGCACGCGTTAACCACCATACAAAAGGTTCGTTTCGGAATGCAAGTTTGATGGAGTAGGGATTGACAAGGTATGCAGACTGTATGCAAATACACTCCGTACTCTTTGCCAAAAAGAAGAGTTTGGGGTTGAGCAACGCGTAGACGAAGTAGAAGCGCGAACAACACCATAGAGTCACGTGTTCAGGGGAGCCCTGGAGCTGCTTCCTCCATATTGCTCCTGCGGGCAATACCACGGTCAATAAAAGCATCATCAAGCTCCTGTCATCGGTCTGGTTAACCCGGCTTGGGAGAAAGTGCTGGAAAAAGCTTGGATGACTACATCGGTCTTCTTTCTGATCGTCAGGACTGGATTGGATGCAGCGCTCTCGGGTTGGTTCAGGAGGCGACACTGCAGCATGTCAGGAACAAATTATTACACGCAGGATGCATGCCGGTCATCCTAATGCTTTGTTACACTCTCAATGCCGTCGTCTGCAGCCTTGCAAGTGAAAGACAACTTGATACACCGCGTCAGGGCACACAGCTCGTGGGCTTGGGAGAAGAATATTGACAAAACTTGGGATTGTTTCTTATCATTTTCGTTGCCTTCCGGCATGCTGATATGAAACTGTAGTTAGTAAATATCAATGAACTTGGCCGTGCGCTGAGTCGCGAATCCGGGCAACTTCGCGCTCTGGTTGCACCCTGTCACCCGGAACGAAAGGGCGCTGAAATTGGGATACTGGCAAACTTTGCGGTTGCCACTGATTAAGTGCTCCCGGCCGATTCCGCTGTCTCGAGGAAAGGTATAGATTACACGTCGCTATTATTGGGAATTCGTTAACATCTTATGTTGGATTCGATCTGATAGGAAGAAGTCTGGGGATGACTAACTCTGGTTTCGTTATTCCATACTCATTTACCTTCTTCCCCCTTACTCACTTTGAACTTCGTAAAATCGGCTGACATTCGGTTAAATAACCGCCATGAATGAGTTTAAATTGTGGGGGGGGATCCACCACCAACCCGCAGAACAACTTCCAAGTTGATACGCTGACTGAACCAGCTCCGTTTCCCGACGTCACGTCTTTGCACTGTCCGTTGAAAAGCAACCAAGATTAGTTAATTTCTGCGACCTCTCCAACCAGCTCATAGAGAACACGGACTGAACGAATCCCTCACCATGGCATCTTCCAGCAGTATCACCATCCATGTTCTAGTCGTGGGTACCGGCGGAGTGGGGACAATGGCATGCGTGGCCCTCGAAAGATCTGGGCGCGCAAAAGTCACAGCAGTCCTACGGTCCAACTACAGTCACGTCCAAGAGAATGGCTTCACAATTGATTCGATCGACCATGGGAAGTTGACATCATGGCGGCCCAGCGCAAGTACGAGTTCTACCTAGATGAATCAACGCAGAAGTAGGAAAAACGAGCTGTTCACTAATGTAGCGAGATAGTTGTAAATGCGGTACCCAAAGCTGACCCAGCTCATCCATTCGACTATGTTGTTGTTACGATGAAAAATATCCCTGAAACATGCAACATTCCAGAAACAATCCGGTCAGCAGTGACACCAGGACATACCGCTATTGTCCTAATCCAAAATGGAATTAACATCGAGCCGGAGTTTATCAAGGAGTTTCCCAACTGTGTGTTGCTCTCAGGTGCTAGTTACATAGGTGCTCATCAGCGAGATGGCCATGTCATCCACGACGACCACGATCGCATGGACCTAGGAGCCTTCCGCAATCCATCCCTGGACCCTTCAATCGAACAAGCAAAGCTCAAGGAGTTCGCCACTGTTTATACAGCCAGCAATGCGGTCGATATCAACAGAGTCGACGACATCGTGCTGTACCGATGGCGAAAGCTGTTGTGGAATGGCACCTTCAATCCACTGTGTGCCATTACCCAGCTAGACAGTGCGGCGATCAGGAAATTCGGGGGCGATTACAGCTTAATCCGGCCTGCCATGGCGGAAATAGTAGCAATCGCCCGTGCTGATGGCTATGAACTTGGAAACAATGTTATCAACGAGATGATTGAGGCGACGCCGCTTGAGCTCTCGTTCCGACCAAGCATGCTCGTTGACGTGGATAAAGGGAATCCGGTTGAGGTGGAAGCAATATTAGGTAACGCTTTACGGATCGCGAGGGGTAAAGGTGTCCAAACACCAGTCTTGGACAATACCTATCGCTTCCTAAAATTGATACAGGCCCGACTTTTGGAAGCGCGTGGGTTGATTACTACACCTAATGAATTACCTACCCATGATTTCATATAGGAAGCACTAGTATATGGTTTGCATGTTAGAGCTACCTAGGGAGTAGATGAATGGTAAATCCGTATTATAACTTCTCTGTAACAATTCATATTGCCTCGGCTCTCAAGCATGCTTCAATCCCTCTCTGGGGCCCCATGATCAAGAAGAACAGATCCAGTGAATCATCAGACATGGTTACTGCGCTCAACAACCTCCAAGAACAGAATGCTCTCTCCCCGACCTAGGCCCACAACAAGATCAGGCAGTGAGATGGACTGGACTCAAATCGCTACCTCTCAGCTCCCCATGTCACACAGGTCAGAGATATCACCTCAGTGAGACTCTCTGTCACATTCTTCAAATCAACGACTGCATTCTTCAGAGACTCTTCAGAAAACAGAGCTAGTACTGATAACACTGACAACAACAGATATATAATGAAGAGATAGTTCTTCTTCTCCTTATGAATGATTCAGATGAACTGCTGAAAGTTCAAGAATAAAATCATGTATCATTTCTTATTCAAGATTATGAAAAATCATATATATGTTAGAAAAAGCACCTCAAATGTATCAAATCTTGAACACATCAAATCCATCCGTCCATCCATCCATTCATATCTGCTCAATCTATGAATTCATCCTGTAAAGTAGCATTTAAATGCCTAGTTCAGAACGACCACTAAATACGTATACTAATGATAATAATTTTTCAAGTAAAAAGAAAATCCGAATCCGAATCCATCTCATCCCAGGAAAACCAGTAAAACCAGGAAAAATAAATAAATAAATAAATAAGATAAAAAAAAGATAAACCCCTCCCCCCTTCTATCCCCCACCAACCCCCTCCAACAAAAACACAAACGTCGCCTTCCTCCCCTGCACATGCGTCAGGTACGCATCCAACTCATGATCCTCATCAATCACATACACAACATCCCGCTCCGTTCCTTCGATCCTCGCAATCCGCGCATCCTTGAATCGGTTCGTCACTACGCTTCGCAACTCCGCCATTGTCCGCGTCGATAGCTTGTCAACCCAGGTCTTGGCGTTCTGGTGGACCTGCGACTGGGGGTGGATGCGGAGGTAGATGGGCACGGGGAGGAAGGGGGAGTGGAGCATTGGGTCGACGTAGTTGAATGATTGTTGCTGCTGTTGCTGCTGCTGCTGCTGCTGTTGCTGCTGCTGCTGCTGCTGCTGCTGCTGCTGCTGTTGTTGTTGTTGTCGCTGTTCTTGTTGGTGGTTGTTGGGGTGGTGCGTTTGGGGGTTATTGTGGTCGTGATGATTTTGATTTTGGGGGTGTTCGGGTTGAAGCGGTTGGGGATGGTCTTGAGGGTGGTCTTGATGATGATGGTTGTGATGGTGATGATGCCTGTTCGCGGTTAGAGCGAAGGAAGGGTCGTTGGCGGCTTGGAGGAGCGAAGGGTCTATTTGTAGATCTGGGAGGTCCCCAGACATCATGGGCGCGCTGGCGAGGGCCTGAGAGGCGAGCGTACTGATGCCGTTGCGGATGATCGCCGGCGGTCGAGTGTAAGCAGAGCTAGTGCTGCTTTGGGCGCGTTGGGCGGTATTGCTCCCGTTGTTGGAAGTGGACGTAGAGGACCTCTTGCGGGACGGATCACGCTTGGAGATTTCATCTCTCAGCCTCTTGTTCACGTCCCTGCAGAGTATCTCGATGGCCTTGACCTTTATAGCGTGGTTCGGATCGGCTTCCCCAGCGGCGAGGATCCGCTGGAGTAGCTCGGAGCCCTTGATCCACCTCTCTTTAAGCTCGTTCCAATGTTCATCGCCAGCTTCCAGCTTGCTCGTGAAATGATCCGCCTTGAGGGTCTGGTAAAACGCATTCCGTATCTGCCTGCTCTCCTCAGGGTTGATCCCCAACGCATTCTTAGCCTCCGCAATAGTCATCCTCCGCTGCAATGTCCGCATGCGCTTCGTGACATCCGTACACACGACATCCAATGCCAACGCCTTGGCCTCAATCTGGCCCGAATTAGGCCAGAAGACACTCCGCAGGTGTGGAGATTCATCAATCAACCGATTCTTCGCTGCCTGCCACTTCTCCGGCCCGGCAATCGTCTTCTTAATAAACCCAGCCTCCTCGCAAATACGCTGGAAATGATCCCGAAGCTGCCGATACATCTCATTATCCAAGCTCAGATACTGCTTGCTCTCATCAATCGTCGTCTCGGAGGGGAACCGCGGCGGCCCCGGCGGATCTGCAGGTAGGCCCGCCCACCCTCTCGTTCTCCGCCGTCTTTTCCGCGTTGCCCATCTCTCCTCGCTCTCCGCCTGCAAACGCTCCAACCTCGCCTTCCTCTTTGCCAGCACCTCCGGCGACAACCTAGGCGACGGCGGACGCTGTTGAGCTACGTCCCCTCCAGGATCCGTTACGATCGGTTGGCCCCCCGCAGCCTCCATATTCCCGTCCGGCCTATAAGTTTCCTGCTGGAGCGCCAGCAGACCCTCATCACCGCTCAGCGTCGCCGCTGGGGCCGTCGACGCAGCAATACCTGTAGCGGCAGCCGTAGCCGTAGAAGCTGTCGCGGCCATTGTCGACTGGGCTTTCATCCCATTAGGGACGCGCAACAGCCATCGATTCTTCGCACGGACTCGCATCAGCTCCCGCTCCTTGATCTCATACCCTTCTTCGTTGAGGATGCGGAGCATGTCCCGCTGGCTGGTGTTTCGCTCCCAGAGCTCCTTGATGCGAGCGACGAGGCGTGCATTTTTATGAGCGGGGTTTTGCTTCGAGGGGAATCCCCATCGTTTGAACTGGGTTTGGAAGGCTCGTTTACTATGGTGTAGAATAAGGCCCGATTGGGGCATGCTCGGTTACTTCCTGATGCGGTAGAGAGGGGATGTATGCGATTTGTTGTATAAAATAAAGGAAAATGTATAATGATAATAGGAACGTTCTGGATGCGAAGCCGGATATATACAACTCACCTTGGCGCAAACTGATAGCACACCTTCATATACTCCATAATCTCCTCGAGCGCCTTCTTATCCTCGATATACATCTTATAGCAGATGTCGCGTTTACCATCCCAGTCGTATACCATCTTTACCTCCTTTTTTTTTTTTTTTAATTTTCGTCTTTTTCCCTTGTCTTACATATAAGATTCAAGAATGTAATTTTAGGAATTCGACTTTCACCCCCTCCCCTCCTACACGTGCGTGCAAGCTGTTCGTTGCAAGCTGTCCTGATATCGTTTTGCCTGGTATGGTATGGAACTAGTTCGCTGGTTTGAATGGCCGATGCGAGATCTGGTGTCGTGTGGGCTGCCGTAGGACAGGAGGGAAAAATGAGGTTGGCGGTTGTTGCGATCTACCGTACTCCGTAGTGTGGGACAGAGCCGCCCGTGGGTGGGATTATATAAGCCAGCCAGATCTGGGGGTGTGTGCGTGCCAAGACCTGGACCTGGAGAGATGTGATCGATTCGATTTACAGGCGTACTGTCAAAAACGTCAACGGAATACTCCGTCTGTTTTTTTTTTTTTTTTTTTTTTTTTTTTTTTTTTTTTTTTTTTGGTCAACCAGTCTGGATTGCAATGCTACCTGAAAAGACTCACTCAAGCTTTCAAGAAACCCTAGGATATTCTCGTCAGGTAGTTAAACTAAAACTGTGTACACGCCGATGAAAATGAGTGGAAGCTGGCCAACCCGTCTTTTCAAGCAACGGAATAAAAAAATGAAAAATGAAAAATGAAAAAGAAAAGAAAATAAACGAGAAAGACGATAGTGATGCTGCTGTTTCCCATCCTTTGATTCAGTCAAAACGCCCAAAAAAACCCATGTAGCCATCACAGGAAAAACAACCAAGCATGCCGGCGTATAATGATAAAATAAAATAAATAAAAATAAAAGAGACTCAGTTGGAGGTATCCCGTGAAAAATTTCCTCCGGAGAATGAAAATGAGATGCGGAGAGGAAATAGATGCAAAAGCCTGACAGCAGAAGGAAATGAAGGAACCTGCCCATCCTTGCACGAAATAAAAACGCCTTACCCGTTAAAGATCCAGAACAAGAACGCCATACCAAACTGTTCACAGGTAGACCGTGCACAACTTCGACTTTGTTCGCCCCTGTGCACGAAAATAGGGACTTTATATAGAACGCATATAGTCATTGCCCTTGGTCACGGATCCCGCCGAAGTTCGCAATATAAAAACAGAAGCCAAAAAATATAACACACGAAACAGAGAGAGAGAGAGACAGAGTGCGGGAGAGAGAGAGCGAAAGAGAACGCTAACTCACTTCGTCATGGTCGTTATAGATATACGTGGCGATAAATCTCATGGTAGTAATAAAGACGAATAAAGAACCCAAAAAAAGAAAAAGAAAAAAAAAAAAAAATCAAGACTTCCTCTTCACGCTCAACTTCCTGCCCATTTTGAAAAGCTTTGTCCGCAGCCAGGTAATGAATAGAACCCAAGCGCTCTTCGGGCTCTCAAATGTGCGACTGCGGTTACCATGCGTATAGTCATAGTCACCAATCGCATCACCGCGCTTCTCATTGATTGACTTGCGACCGGAACCGCGGCCTTCGGAGGAATTTCTCTTGTCATTGGAGCGTCTACGGAGGGAAGCTGCGGTGGACAGTGAATTTAATTGCTGCTCCTTTTTCTCCTGTCGTCGGAGTTCACGATTCTGGGCTTTCATGCTTTGCTTCTCCAGCTTGCGCTGTTTGGCCGCCTCTTTGTCCTCAAACGCTTGTCGGGCAGCCTCGACGGCAGCCGCTCTAGCTGCCGGGTCCGTATTGGTACGGGTCCTTGAGCGGAAGGTAAATTCAAGAGAGTTTCTTGAAAGGGGTGAAGGAGTTTCATAGCTCCCTCGGGCATGGTTTGCTAGGACTGGGGCGGAGATATTTGTAAATGAGGTAGTGTTGATCTGATATGGCTGTGTCTCCGATGCTGGCGCGAAATCCCGACTGACGGACGTTGTGTCATCCAAGTCCGTGCTGAACTGGCCGGCGTCTGTAGACTGTTCACTCTCAAGGACGGAATTTTGATAGGACTGACTTATAGGCGGAGTATAGGGCCGTGGAGTCAGGCGCATGGGATGAACATATTGAGATCCTGGTTTATGTGTGGTAGACGAAGTTGTGGCAGAAAATTGCGATGTCCCACTTGTAGATCTATTGTGGGAGGTCCGCCCAGTTCTCCGGGACGAAGCAATGTCAGCGTACCTCCGATCGCGGTCAAGATTCGTATAGATTCCTAGTCCTTCATTTTCAAGGGCAGATCGATCAAGGTCGATGGATGTCGAGTCGTTATGGTTAGATCTCTTGAGATGCGATCTGATCGTCCCCTTTGGCTTGGTTGATCGATCACTTCGCGGCCCACGGAACGGCATGGTTGTGGAGTTGTCGTGTATCCAGGTCTGTTTCGATGATGGTTGCGAAGGTAGAATGGTAGTGTTGGCTAGTGAAGCGGAGCGCTTGTCGTGCACTGATGGGAAAGGTTGCGAGTCTTCCGAACCGTCAAGTCTAGATGGCGAGCTTGTTGAGCGTGGAGAGGAGCGGTTTGTTCGTGCACTTACGAAGCGCGTAGCTCTTATGGCAGCTCTAGCATCGTCGTCTTTATATCCAAAATGTTGGTGGGGAGGGCTCAAAGAGGTCTTTTTTAGCTTGGGAGGAGCCATTTTGCTGGTGGGTTGGTTCTGTGAAATATAAGAATAATTCTAGTAAGGTTTATACCTCCGGGCATATGCTTTCTAGTGGGTCATCTATGATGTATCGAACTCAAGTTAATATACCTTGAGTATGCCGATACAAGAAGGAGAGCTTTTAGGGTTAAGGTTGTTTTGTGTATGACCCTACCCGCACGGGTGAACCGTGGTGTTCGGCGGGTCCGGGGTTGCAACCTTCAAAGGGATTCAAGAGAGCGTTTGCCAAAACCGGTGAAGGGAGATATCCGGATAGAAAGGGAATCCCGATTCAAGGATATGTTATATTGGGGACTTTTGGGGCGGTTGCTTTGGCCGCAGAGTTTCAAGAGAAGCAGTAGCCGTCGTCGTCGTCGTCGTCGTCGTCGTCGTCGGCTAAAAGCTTAAAGTTTGAAGGAGCAAAACCAAGCAGAAGCAGCAGATTCATCCATACTGCTGGTTGCCGTAATAATAAACATGTATCGACATAAGAGACGAAGCGAAGTGACGCGGGAGCCACCTAAACCACGTCAAGCTGAAAGCTGGTGGAGAGAGGAGGAGGAGGAGAGAAAGATTGGTGTTGAGATGTTGAGATGTTGAGAAGTTGGCAAAGCCGCAGCCGGCAGCGCAGCGGCGAGCGCAGTTGCACCGTATGTATCGTATCTGGTACTGTAACTACTGCCCATACAAAATACAAGTATACGCGATGTTTGTTGCGCGGTGTGTATTTGTCGTATCGCTGATTCGCTGCCTCCCCGGTGTTTCAGTAAGCTGGTTACCGCCCCGGTACCGATAACGCCGCTAGTGGCTTGGGGACTTGGCGTGTTGGTGACGTTCTGATTAGCTCAGCTGGCATCTGTCAGCAACTTTCAAGCAGCCAGCGATTTTGGTCTGGATCAGAGTTTGGAAGCGAAAAATCAAATATCATCATCTGGCTATGCGTAAGTTCTAATCGTGGAAGTGGGAGGAAGATAAGCTCCAGCATTATCGATACGCGAGCTGCAATCTTGGAACGTTCAGACCTCTAGGGAGCTACGGAGTATACAAAGTTTCAAATGAAGCTACGATAAGCTTCAGTCCCGCACACACAAACAACAAACATATAATAATAGCTCTATGCTCTTGTTTTATTTCGCAATGTGTTGTTGTTTCAGACCCCGCCTTTTTCCCACATCTTCAAAAATCTTTTTTTTTTTTTCTTTTTAAACAGTTAATCCGTACAGTCGACGTTGGTATCAGACCCCGCATTACTAGATATTCCATTGCCTCCTCCATCGCCATCGACCTCCGTGTTCACGGAAAATAACCATAAAATGGATAACTTTACAGCCAAACAATACCGCTGCGGAATGTTAATGTCACAGCTGGCACTTTGATGGTAATAACTCTGCAGCCCATCCAAATGTTGAAAAGCGGCTCAACTGCTGTCCAAGTGCATGGCCCCATGTGAACAAGCCACCTGAGACACCTATAGCCAGGTGTCTGACACAGTTTCTGCCCAGCAGCAGCATATTATTATTATTATTATTTATTTATTTATACTTACGCGGAGAGTCCCAGGCAAGTGCGTTTCTGCGGACCTGTCCCGAACACGCCTCCCCTCGTACTCAAAAATCAATCATGGCTGAAAACTCCGCCAAATACCTTCTTCTGTAGCTTTTACTGGGCTGGGTGATTTTGCAGGCAAAACAACCCGAGCCAGTGGTGTTGGCCGCCCTAAAAACCAGCAGGTAGTTAGTTATTACTGTACATGTACATGTACATGTACATACTTATACTTATTTCAACAAGTGGATTCCACATTCTTTTACACACGCAGGGATTTGATGAATCTCTTCCAACGGATGGCTGCGGAAAACTGATTTTATCCTCTGCAAAATAGATGTTCTCAGTGGCCATGGATTTAACAACAAACAAGCAGGCACAAAATGTGACAGCGAAAAAAGCGCACAGCCACGGAGAGAGAAACAGGGCTGCTTGGAAGTTTGCATGTATGGAGTAGATAGCATCAACATGTGGCGATGGCGGTCCACACGTCGCCGGGATACGCAAGTAGAGGAGGAATATTAATAATAATGGCTACAAGAGTATGGAGCATGGACAGGCTGTAATCCTTAATAATTCGTTTTTCGTATGCAACTCCTCGATGCAACGAAGAAACCCTTACGATCTATCCTCTCCAGCCTTCTCAGCCACATCTAACTTAACTACTCCGCACATATATGTGCATTATTGCAATGATGCCAACACCTATTTTATGTCGGTTTCAGCCCCTCGCCTCAACCAAAGAATTGCAAAAATAAAAAAACGGCATCGATCCAGGTTCCACCTCAGTCCCGGGGGTGGCATCATTATTCCATAAATTTTTGTATACGTCGGTTATAATAATAGTTAATGCAGCTGGCATGCCATGCCTGCCACTTTCCATAAGTAAAAAGCAAATCACGTCATCCCCGCCACCAAACCCTCAAGTTGTGTTCCCATTCCAAGCTTCACTCTCCCCTTCTTCGGGTCTCGTCTCAGCTCTCTTAACCTTCCTACATATTTTTCTCTTTTTTTAGATGCTGACAGCCCATTTTGCCGCATGACGTGAATCCTGGCCGGGGTGACAGGAGAGGGCGATGATGATGAGGGTTGAGCGCGGGGTTCGTTGCATTTCGTTCTTCATCTAGGTAGATAACCAGCCAAAATAGTCCAAGATTCTGGTCTGGGCATTGTTTTGATTTGCTTCATATGCTTGATGATTGGTGGTTGCTTTTTGGTACGAGATTGTTTAAGACATGGGCCTGGTATTAGTTCTAAGAATGACAGGATATGACAGGTCTAGGCTTCTCTGGAGTTGAAGGGGATGTGATGATTCATTGAATACTCCGTACACAGTAATGAGTTGATGAAGATTTGAACATTCAACTCAACTATCACTTTATTAAGATTAAGATTAGTTAGTTAAACTTAGTTAATTGATATAGTTATTAACTAACTTAACAATAATAAGTTTTGACACTTGTCTCTTCCTCATCAAAACCTTTTTCAGGCCGTTTTCTCTATTGATAATTTTATACTTGAAAGTGACCTCCTTGGTTGAATACACTTCCGAGAAAAAAGAATCCCTCAGTTATTAGACACATACACTTTTTATCCCCAAGATCTTGCTTCATTGAATTTTTTTGTAAATATTTTTTTCTCAAAATCACTGGCTATTAGAAGAAAGAGAAATATGTTATAAGCAAGCTTAATCATCAAACTTTATCTCATCGCTTAAGTTACTAAAAATTTCTTTTCACTTGTATCTTGCAGTATGAAACTTGGATAGATTCCCACGAGTGTGCGTGAGGCTGTTCTTCCAGAGCTATCTGTGCCTCTTTATACTTCCTCTATTTGATGGCATATAGCGATAGTGGTTTTCCAAAGAATGAATCCCTTTATTTTAACCTCCCGTTGCAGCACCGTTTTACCTCTCGGAATATGTTCCAATATAAAAAGGCAATATCGATACATGTAAAATAGGCAAATAGGGTATATTGTTTCTTACATTCCACTATATACCAACGTATACTACTAGACATTGCTAATCACAGAGGGATAGTGCTGAGTCCTGTCTTAAAACGAGATCCTAAACACCAAAGCTTGGACATCAAGATCGAAGCCGGATGTATCCGCGTACTTGAATTTTCCAAAGTTAAGATGGCCTATGTTTTAAATTATTAGCACCTCGTGGTAAAAGAAAAAGCAATTCATTTGGAGGGGGGGGGGGGGATGTATGGGAAAAAACAGACCATCTTGGGTGGTATAGTCGTTATCACTGAAACTAATCAAGAAGTACTCCTTCTCTCTCCCCTTTCCATAACCACGACCACAACCCTTCCTAACACAATCCCGCTCATCAACGGGAACCAGAGCTAGACTCTCCCATTTCTCATTCAGCAGCATCTTGTCTTGCTCCCCTCCATTGTGCAAGCCGAACTTCCCCAGCTCTGAATCGAGATTATAATCGATAAATTCGCAATACTCAGCTGGCTCAATCCCGTCATTCAACTCCCCGTCGCTTGACGCAATGGAGCCAGTAGCTGCGTCATATTTCTCCGACTTGATATCTGTCGTGTCGCTTGTTATTGCGAAAATGTCCGCCTGCCGGTAGACAGAGCGAGACTCAGCCTGCCCGTGTCCGGAATCGGAGTCCCGCGATAGAATCAAGAAGTCTCCGCTGGGCAGCATGTGGATTTCCGACTGCGATGCAACAATACGTGACTCCTCCTGGTCCCCTTTAGACCTATCTGGGTACGTTGGGAGCGTGACGACGTACTCGTGCGTGTACTGCGCTTTGTAGCCCGAAATATCATACTCCAGGAGCCGGGCCTGTTTCCGATTTATCTTTTTTGGGCCGCCCTCCTGATTCAAACCTGACTGGATCATGACAAACAGGTTCTTACCGTCTGGCGAGATTGTCAGCGCCTCGAAGCCTTGGTTGTTGTTTCGTCCCGATTCCGTGTCTTTAGGTACGGGCATCTGCTCCGGGCCGTAGATTGGTGGGGAGGCGGCACTGAAGCTGAGACTTCCATTTCGACGCGGGAGATATGCTTCGGGCGGTTGGATTGCTCGGATCATTTTACCCTGACGTGTGAATTGATAGACATACGGTCCGTATTCGTCAGATACCCAGAAAGTTCCATTGCTGCCAAGGGCAAGTCCCTCGGTATCCATACTGATGCGATGTCCGCCTGGTCCTTCGTTGCTGCCGAATCCGTCACCGGTGTATGTTGCTCCCGGCAAGGGCGGAAACCCGGGAAATTCTATGAAGCCGGTGGCATCTGCGTCGAGGCCGGTGGTGGGGGTTCCGTCGGGTCCTGTAAGAAGCACGGTGTCTAGGTGCTTTATTTGGAGATTAGGCTTAGAAGGCCTTTTCACAGATGCTTTATTGTTAGGCTTGAAGGAAAGAGACAGCTTTTGGATACGTGACTGGACGTTTAGAGTCCCATTGGTGTTCCTATGTTATGCATTGTCAGCTAATAATTCATACCGCCATAAGCAGGCCTAACACAATCCATGCCGTGAAGAAAAACAAGAGAAAAAAAAAAATTTAGTCCTTCTCACCATCCACGATCCGGTAACGCCCAAGCGATCCCTTCATATGTGCCATCTTTCCTCCTATGCCAGGAAGAAGGCTCAATAGCCAGGGAGCTACCAATTCCGCCCATGGTATCGCCGTATTTGTCAACGGCATTGGACGGCACGAATCCATATCCCTCTAAGCCATGGTACTTGTAGGTATTGCCTCCGCAGGTTACCTTCTTGACCAAATCTTTATCCTTCCCCCTGTGTGGAGGTCCAGCACTCGCGACACTCAAAAGCGCACATGCACAGGACAGCGATGTAAACAAGATGGACCACATGATGGGCTGGTTAAGCGGTCGCGATGCTCATCTCCCAAAACAAAAGGACTTGAACAGAATAGCTATTTGCGAAGAGCATCCTGGGGTCCTTATGTAGGAGCCATCCCTGAATCCGTGAGCTCATTTCTTTCAGCTCCCTGCTCCTTCAAGCGTGGGGAACCTCTCCACCCCCAGGAATCGAAATTACACCTCTCCAACCCCAGGAATCGAAATTACATTCTCCACGAACTCGCTTGTCAATTTTCTGAAGCTATGACTTGCAGTTAATAAAAATGGGAGGAAGTCATTAGAAAGTAACAGCCAATCCCGCAACGTTACATCTGCCAGTGCAACGATGAACCGGAGCGCCTGGGCTCTGGCCTGTATTAGTCGAGAGGGACCTGGATGTTCTTCCTCCACATCCGATACCCCAGTCCTGTTATTCAAAAAAGGCCCAGTAAGCTGCGAGGCAGAATTTCTTTTGCCATCTCCTCAGGAACCACGCAGTGAAAAGCGCAGAACGTGAGGAGATCGCAGCGGCCAATCGAACCTGGTGCATCTTGGCAATCTTCTAGATAGTTTGGCCCGGTGAGTTGAGTTTGCTAACCTTGTAGGTTTTGCTCCCCTCTGTTCCTGAACAAGAAGCTAGAAGAAGAGATAAAATCCTTTCAGTTTATGAGGGTGATGAGTTTGTGCGATAGTATTGCGGTTTTATAATCGATCATGCAATTACGGTAGTTGTTTCGCGTGTGGCTCCGCGAGGATTGTGGCCCTACAACATTCTACTTTGGCAAAACACAGCGAACAGAAAGTCGTGAACAGAGGAAGAGCGTAAATAACATTATTAACATTTTTCACCCAAATTTTTAAATACTTACCCTGAACAGCTCCGCCTTACTATCGCATTCATTATGTTAATCAATACCTGTGCCCTAAAGGAAAGAAATGCCGTATCCACAAGAAATATCCCAATCTCAATAGATCAAGGCAAGAGAAACTGAAGCAACTCATCCCCAAGTCGTCGTGACATCTGGATAGTTCCTGCTGTCCATGCCCAGATCTTCATAGACAACGTCGTCATCTGTATTGAATACAGAGAGCATTAGTCAACGCAGTGGTCGCATCGACCAGGAAATAATTATATTCGAGCAAGACTCACCCTTGAGAGGAGAAGTTCGGGATTCATCCTGGTGTTCAAGCTTCCCCGCAACCTTGTCAGCCTCTGCTGGATCCTGGTGCTGGCCCCCAATAAGAAGGAATTGCGCATTGGGGAAATCCAGGAATTCGGGTCGTAATGGCACCCAGCGAAGATCATCAAACTCTTCCTGGACGCTGCATGATGTTAGCCATCAAACCTCAACACCCCCTTCCACCACCCCCAACATTGTTTTTTAACATTATATTTTTAACTCCATAGGGGTGGGCCAAGCCGGACTTACTTTTGTGGGTAGTCAGGCCCCTGAGGCAGTGGGGCCGCCTCGGGTCCGCCATACTCTGGGTTCTTTGCACTTGCAATGAAACTACCACGCTCTTGGAGGCCAATGTCCTTCTGAACCTCACCAAGCTCCGACGGAACCGTCAGACGGTATGCAAGGTGCGAAGTGCGATCCTTAGATGTGATCACATAAGCGCCTTCGGCAATGGGAGTTGCGGCGGGAGTATATGTCGTTCCCCGTGTCGCCGTCTCCTTCTCAATCGCAAGGAACGAGTCTCTGATGGTTTTTACTGTGGTGTGCGCTTTCTCCACAAATCCCATAAATCGATCCCGAGTAGACTTAGGAAGTACCTTTTTGGGTAACACAAGCAAGCGACAATTTTGGTTGTCGCCAATCGTGCCTTGACCCAATTTTGCATCGGAGGGAAGCGGTCGAAGGACGATGAAACTCCGTGCCACGTCCCCGACACCCTCTGGCTCCTCGACTCCGACCTTGCCACGGAAGAAGAAATATATAATTCCCTTTTCGAGGACGTTGGATGGGAGCGTTTTACCCTCTTCTCCTGTTTTAACGGCTGTCGGTTCCGGTGCTTTCTCCTTGCCTCCGGGTATAGCAACGTGTTCTTTGTGTGGCTGTTGTTTTCCAGCGTCGCCCTTGTGTTGTTCCGCTTCAGTCGGCTTTTTAACTTCTTCCTTCTGTTCTGATTCTTTCGCTTGGTCCGGTTCTGGCAGTTTCGCTTCCCTTTCTAGTTCCTTAGCTTCAGCATTTGGTTCTGTCTCCTTCGGCGCCTCTTTCTGTTCCGGCCGTTCAGTATACATCTTTTCCGGCTCTTTCGGCTCGTTTAGTCCGCCATTGGTCGCTTCTGCTTCCTCCTTCCGTTCCTCAGTAGGTGGTTCCTCCATACCCTTCTCAAGCTTCCCTTCTCCCAGCTCAGTTGGCTCTTCTTCCTTTTTTTCGCGCTTAGTTTTGGGAATTTCTTCCTGTTCCCTCCCCTTCCGCTTCCCGCCAGCGGTTTTCTTCGTGCCAGCTCTGGCACCTTGGTGCAGCGCTTCATTTGCCTTAACAGCTGCCTGCCGAGTTGATGTTCTGGATGGCATCGCGAAGGAGTTAAAGCTAGTTTAGCTGCGCTGGTTGTGATTTAAAGTACCAATTAGGATGCAAGCGGTGCGAAGTGCTGGGTTAGGTCCCAGTTTTCGCCATTTAATACTGTTGGCAACGGTTTCAGCAACGACTGACGTCATGTACTTGTCAGTGACACTGGGTGACACGCAAGTTATCACGTGATATTATTGGCAATGAAGCTCAAACGGTAATCAATATCCATGGATGCATTTTCCATATCATTGAAAAGCACATCATTGGATGTATCCAAGAACAAATTCTTTCCATTTATCCCTCTCCAGAAGCGTTTGTAGCCCACCTATCCAATATCCATCTCATCTTCCTGTGATGGAAAGGTATCCCCATTCAAGTTAATTCCATATGGGACAT
The DNA here is from genome assembly GCF_000003525.1 of Blastomyces dermatitidis ER-3. Lineage (NCBI taxonomy): Eukaryota > Fungi > Ascomycota > Eurotiomycetes > Onygenales > Ajellomycetaceae > Blastomyces > Blastomyces dermatitidis. The sequence continues at coordinate 6,368,266 of NW_025544776.1, read as the reverse complement.
GCGTAGGAAAATCCCCGTCAACGCTTGACATTTCAGCATTCTGTGAATCAGGGGGATCGCCCGTGTATCCACGTCTCCGTCTTCTCTTGCGTGGTTTGGCCGACGTGGCCGGCGTAAATACCTTCCCATAATGTTCAAGGTCGACGATTTCTATAGATTCAGCGTCTGAAGAGCAATCAATTGTCGATTGCCCGCTGAAGAAATCGCCTCCTTTTCTTTTCCGCCCTCTTATACGTAATCTGCGGTACCCATAGTCTGTTATATCTGAATCACAATCCAATGCTCTCATTGCATCAATAAGCCCTGTCTTTGCAATATCATCGGTTCCAACATCGTTCCTTGACCGGTGTATGGCTTGTTGAGGCGTCGAAGGTCTTGATTCAGCTTCTTCATATTCACAGGGCGCAACTATTTCTATATCCCCATCGTATCCGGCGTCATGGGCAGATATGTCCTCCACCACTAAGGTATCGCCGTGTCCGTCAACGGAGTGTACGATGGTACAGTCATTCGGGAATCGTGCGGTATTAGAGGGATTTTCTGAAGCGAACGCAGCAGGGTGCGGCCTGTTCGGATGTCGCTCTTGTGGCAATTTTGGAGAGAGAGAGCACCGGTTCCCGCGTAATGGGGATTCATTCAGAACCATCTGAACGACAACATGGGATAACAATGAACTACCCTTTCAGTTCATCTCAACATTAGAAGGACATAAGTCGTATGCATATATCTGGTTAGAAATATATGAATGTATGTCGAAGGGAGGTGAGAGGCCTTCGGCATATATGCGTAACTAGACAAAATTGATGCTATTCAAATTTAGCAGAGAAACGGGGCAGTTACACGTCCGCTTTCGAACGACTTTAAATATATTGTAATTCCAACGAACACTTTGATCCGATCACCGGGACTTAGCTCTCTTGCCATCCTTCAGTTGTTATCTGTGAGCATTGGCTATGACTTGCGGTTTGAACTAGTCTCTGGAAACACCGTTTCAGCTGGCCAATAATAAGGGCTCGGACTGCTCAACCCGCCTGCTTAGTCACCACCCGCCTCGCTGGAAACCACAAAGTGTCCTGTCTGCGCACTAGGAATAGGTAGGAGAAAGTGATAGTCGACTTGAACGATACAACACCCCATCTTGCCATTACTCTCGACTGCCAATCTGCCTCTCTATAAACCCGCTTTATGAATCGCAATCGGTAACCTATAATCGTGACCTGTGCGCGGAGCTTATACGTAGTATACGGGTGGCTCCCGCCAACATCAAAATGCAGTCCGCTCCAAATATGCTGACGAAGGTATGTCATACCTCCTCCACCCCCTTTACGTTGCTTCCTGTGAACGTCCTTCTGATATATTTTATGTAGTTCGAGTCCAAGTCGTCTCGAGCGAAGGGCATCGCGTTCCATCCGAAACGGTGAGCCGGTTCCTGGACCTCTTCCCTGTTCACAACTCCGCTAACATCAGCAGACCATGGCTTCTAGTGTCTCTTCACTCCTCTACCATCCAATTATGGGATTATCGCATGGGCACTCTGATAGACCGCTTTGAAGAGCATGATGGACCTGTTCGAGGCATCGACTTTCATAAAACGCAGCCCCTGTTCGTTTCCGGAGGGGATGATTATAAGATTAAGGTGTGGTCGTATCAAACGCGTCGGTGCCTTTTTACGCTCAACGGCCACTTGGACTATGTGCGAACAGTCTTCTTTCACCACGAGCTTCCTTGGATTGTTTCAAGCTCCGACGACCAGACCATTCGCATTTGGAACTGGCAAAATCGATCATTAAGTAGGAGGCACTGTTAAATACTATTTTGGTCTGAGCAGAGGCTGATAAAGAGACACCTAGTTTGCACGATGACCGGACACAACCACTATGCCATGTGTGCGCAATTCCACCCCAAAGAAGACCTAATTGTCTCCGCGTCCCTTGATCAGTCGGTCAGAGTTTGGGATATATCTGGCCTCCGGAAAAAGCACTCTGCGCCAACCTCGTCGTTGAGTTTCGACGATCAGATGGCTCGTGCAAATGCCTCCCAAGCAGACATGTTTGGAAATACTGATGCCGTCGTTAAATTTGTTCTTGAGGGCCACGATAGAGGTGTCAACTGGGTTGCATTTCATCCAACACTTCCGTTGATTGTATCTGCGGGTGATGATCGACTGGTGAAGCTTTGGAGAATGAGCGGTATGTCCATTGTCAACTTTGTGGACCCGTTGATGATTCTAACGTTTGTTTACAGATACCAAAGCATGGGAAGTGGACACTTGCCGGGGACACTTCCAGAATGCGTCTGCTTGTTTATTTCACCCGCACCAAGACCTAATCCTCTCCGTGGGCGAAGACAAAACTATCCGAGTCTGGGATTTGAATAAACGGACGTCAGTTCAATCATTTAAACGTGATATGGATCGGTTCTGGGTCATTGCTGCCCACCCCGAAATAAATCTCTTTGCTGCTGGGCATGATTCGGGTGTAATGGTATTTAAACTAGAGAGGGAACGGCCTGCCTCCGCCATATACCAAAACCAGCTCTTCTATATCACGAAAGAGAAACACTTGCGGTCTTATGATTTTACCAAGAATGTGGAGTCTCCTCCAATGATATCCCTGAAAAAGCTAGGCAGCCCATGGGTCCCGCCGAGAACGCTCTCCTACAACCCGGCGGAACGAGCGATTCTCGTCACTTCTCCTACCGATGGCGGCACATACGAACTTATTCATATACCCAGAGATTCTACAGGCGCTGTGGAACCAACGGACAGTAAAAGGGGTCATGGGACATCCGCCGTATTTGTAGCACGGAATCGATTTGCAGTCTTCAGCCAGTCTTCTCAGCAAATCGAGATCAAGGACTTGAACAATTCGACGACGAAGACAATCAAGGCACCCCATGGAACCACAGATATTTACTTCGGTGGAACGGGAGCCCTTCTTCTGATCACTCCCACGACTGTTGGTCTTTTTGACATCCAGCAGAAGAAGCAGCTTGCGGACCTAAGTGTTAGTGGCGTGAAATATGTGGTATGGTCTAATGACGGACTCTATGCAGCCCTGTTAAGCAAGCATAATGTTACAATTGTAACAAAAACGCTGGAGCATGTTAGCACCCTGCATGAGACCATCCGCATCAAGAGTGCCACATGGGATGATGCGGGTGTATTGCTGTACTCCACTCTCAACCATATCAAATACTCGCTTCTGAATGGGTAAGTCCAACTCAGGTACATTACAAGAATTGGAACACTGACTGAGCCTAGTGACAACGGTATTGTCCGCACTATGGATTCGACGGTTTACCTAGTTCGCGTAAAGGCAAGAAACGTTTATTGTCTTGATAGAACTGCCAAGCCGATAATCCTTGAAATCGATCCGACCGAGTATCGGTTTAAACTAGCTCTCGTGAAGAGAAATTACGATGAAATGTTACAAATCATCAAAACTTCGAGCCTTGTGGGCCAAAGCATTATCTCCTACCTTCAAAAGAAGGGATACCCGGAGATCGCTCTTCAATTCGTTCAAGACCCCCAGACCCGCTTTGAACTTGCTCTTGAGTGCGGCAATATCGACGTAGCCATCGACATGGCGAAACAACTCGACCATCCTAAGCTGTGGAACCGACTCGGGGTTGAAGCATTGGCCCATGGGAATCACCAGACTGTTGAAATGACATACCAAAAGCAAAGGCTGTTTGACAAACTCTCTTTCCTCTACCTTACAACTGGCGATAAAGAAAAGCTCACTCGCATGGCCAAAATCGCAGAGCACCGAGGAGACTTCACATCACAATTCCAGAATGCCCTTTATCTAGGTGACGTAGAGGGCCGGATACAAATGTTCAAGGAGATTGATCTTCGTATGTTGCATGACCCCTTTCCCATACCTTTACTCTTGTTGACAACGTCTAGTCCCTCTTGCATACATGACGGCAAAGTCCCATGGTCTCGAAGAAGAAGCTGCGTCCATTCTTGAGTCCTGCGGCCTCACTGAAGAAGAGGTCACCCTGCCATCACTTGGCAAGCCAATAACCCAGCTTCCACGAGCTATTGTACCCACTTTCAAGTCGAACTGGCCTGTTAAAGCGGCGTCCCATTCCTCATTCGAAAAGGCTCTTCTTGGGGAGGTTGGCGAAGATGTTGGCGCACCCATCAATGGATACGAGGCGGAGGAAGGCGAGGATGTTGGAGGACTTGGTCGTGATGCATTGGGTGAAGAACATGACGAAGAAGATGCTGCTGGATGGGATATGGGCGATGAAATTAACGTTGAGGATGTAGAAGACTTTGTCAACGTCGAGAGCGCTGTAGGCGGGGCTGGTGCCACTGAAGCGGATATATGGGCGCGAAATTCCCCTCTCGCGGCTGATCATGTCGCTGCCGGATCCTTTGAAACTGCGATGCAGTTACTCAACCGCCAGGTTGGTGTGGTGAACTTCGAACCTCTAAAATCACGATTCCTAGAAATCTACCAAGCCACGAAGACGTATCTGCCCGCCACAGCCGGATTACCTCCACTCGTCAACTATGTCAGGCGAACGGTTGAGGAAACAGATTTCAGAAACGTCCTTCCTATCATCCCTCGGGACCTTGAGTCCGTTGCAAGCATTGATCTGCAGGAGGGATACGCTGCAATGAGAGCTAACAAACTTGAGGATGGCGTGAAGATCTTCCAACGCATCCTCCACACCGTCCTCATCAACGTCGTCTCATCTGAGAGCGAAGTCGAGGAAGCGAAGAAGATCATCACCACTGCCCGGGAGTACATACTCGCGATGTCAATTGAACTAGAGCGGCGGGCCATCGGCACAGATACCCCGGAAAACCTGAAACGAAGTCTCGAGCTATCTGCCTATTTCACTATCCCGAAACTCCAAGTCGCCCACAGACAATTCGCCCTTAGAGCAGCAATGAAACTTGCATTCTCAAAGCAAAACTTCTCATCCGCCCTTAGCTTCGCCAACAGAATGATCGCTAACGGTGGCGTCGCCAAATTCCTCGATGAGGTATGCCTACGTTGCCCCCACTTCCCGTTCCCTTTATTACAAACATTCCATTCCTACTAGCATTCACTTTTATTTAACAAAATACTCAAAAAATAGGCCCGAAAAGTCAAAGCCCAATGCGAGCGGAGCCCGCAAGATAAGATCGATATTGAATTCGACCAGTTTGCCGAATTTGACATCTGCGCCGCATCCTTCACTCCCATCTACAGCGGCTCTCCTAGCGTCACATGTCCGTTCACAGGCGCCAAGTATCATGAACAATACAAGGGGTCCGTATGTCGAGTTAGCCAAGTAACGGAAATTGGAGCACCGGCGAGTGGTTTGCGACTATTTGTTCCTGCGAAGTCTTAGATTGTTCATATGGTTGATTTGTACCGCCGGTTGGTTGTTTGATTGATCGATTGAATTTTCCCACATTTAATTTATATTATTTATTTTTTTCAACGTGACCTTCCTATTCTTCCTCCCTTCTCCTTTTCCGAGAAAAAAGGAACGAATAGTCTCTCGAAAAGCAATCGAATGAATAGGGCATGGGCCGCGTGGCTGCTTAAAGGTTTTATCTTATCCTCCCATTCATATTTTTACTTTACTCAAGCGCTTTTTTTTGTCTCCTTTTTTCGACTTTGAATGTTGATTTTTCCTTCCGTTCAATTTATTCCCGTGAGAAAACAGCAGAGAGTGAAGTATCATATTATTTTTGCCTATAATATTGTCTCATAAAGCATTTCATCTTACAACTGGGTCTCAAGTGCGGGAGGGAATTGATATCTTTAAGAACTCATCACCTTGCCGTCTACCCATTACATGAGCCGCGAGGTATAAAATTCCTTTCTGAACGAGACTCACTGTACTCTGTATACACACTGGGGATTTAAGTCCCTTTTCACCTCATACATAGTATCACATTTAACACCCAGCAGAGTGAAAATGAGAGCCACCATATTTTGTTGTAAGATTTCCCCCTACGAGGCCTATAAATGCCATGATAACTTTAGAGGCGCGTAATCGGCAGGTACAAAAAGTAACCTCACAGGACCCGTGGACGAATATGAAGTCGTTTCTAATTTACATAACGTCTATAAATGTCTTTTTTACACGTATATATTGTACATGTATGTACATACGATCCAAAACAAAAGGTCTAAACCAGCCAACCCACGGACCAAGTCTAAATGAGTAGAGATCTCGAACCCCCCCCGTCCCCCAACGCACCAGACACCAAAAGGACATGCGCCAACCGCTTAAAATTATAAACAATGCCACGAAAACAAAGGTTTGAGGAGATGGGTGTTTTTCCGCTGCAAATGCCTCCGCAGCCACCAGTGACGCGATCAAGGCCACAGAGGATGATCTGGGCTGATCACACATCATCATCGTTATCCACCGCATCAGACGCCGTGAGACCCCATGTCCACCAAAGCCGCCTCTCAAGCGTAGGTAAAACACACGCTACAACCAACCCATCAATCGATCAATCAATCAATCAATCAATCAATCAATCACACCTCCCGTCCTTCCACCCAGTCCTCCACCTCTCCTCCCACTTCGCACAATCAAACACCTCCTTCCCCAGTTTCCTATTAACCTCATTATGCGCCTCGCACATCCAGGTGCCAAACTCCGCGCGCGTCTTCAGGCGCGGCTTATTCGCGCCGCTGGGCTCGTTCATCCAGGCGCGGAAATCGTCCGCGCATACCCAGCAAGGGTAGAGTTTGCCGAATAGCGTGAGGAAGCTGCGCATGTCGTTCTGTTGCTGTGGGGTGGCGGTTGCGGGGTAGGTGGCGGTCATGCTGTGGAGGAGGGTCCACGTGCTGCGGCCAAGGGTTTCGACATCGGGAGGGCAGTCCGGGGGTAGGGCTGCTGTGGTTTGGTCCTGGGCGGTTGTAGTTGTCGTTGTCGTTGTCGTTGTTGTCGTGGAGGGGGAGGAAGAGGAAGGGGAAGGGGTAGCGGGGGATTTGCCCTTCATGAGGGCGCGCCAGTCGGAGATGGAGATGCAGGTGCGGCAGCTGGTGGAGAGCGATCATTTGTCAGTTTTATCTGAACTGTATAGCTAGCTGCTCGTCGAAGGGCTTGCTTGTAGGACTGGACTCGGAGCATGAGAACAGTTATGCTTATGGACCAATGGCAACTTACGGCTTTCCATCCATACCCAGGATCATCCCCTTGGGCAATTGTGTTTTCTCCTGGGAGCCATCTTCCTGCTTGCCATCTGCCGTAGTTGTGTGCTTTGATTTGCGTCTTGCCTCTTTAAGGGCCTCAACTTGCTCCGTCAATATCTCCGCCATGGTGTGTTATGTACGTGGCAATTTTCAAAGCTATTTGTTATAGACCCGCGCGCGAGTTGAGAGGTAGTTAACTATTGAGCTCGAATTATTAGTTGCCGGAGGTATCTAGATGGAGTGTTAAATGTTCCTGAATGTAAATTGAAGGTTATAATGTCATGGTGTTGGTGAAATGCGGAATATTCTGACCATTGAATGCTGAGAAATCAAGCTTGGATCCAGGTCCCGAGGCGGCGGGTGTTGGTTGCGAGGAAGTTCTTGTCTGCGCCGCTAACGTTGTTCGATCCCAGCAGCTGCGCTTGACCAACGGTTGAATAACTCACTCATCTCACAAGTTCTTTGCGCCGCAATAATTCCTCTGTTTATCAAAGAGCTGCAATAATATCCAGAAACAAATGGTATAGCTACATTAACAAGGAGGAAGGTTACGACAGCCTCGCATATCCATACCTACATTAACGCGTCCATATTCGTCCCCCCAGTCGCGTCAACCCCGCCACAAAGAGGAAGAAGAACCAAAAATAAGCCCCCGTTTGCATATCTATCGCCATGTCTGATTCGGACTCCGATTCCGATTCGTTGTCCTCCGTGGGCATTCCTTCTGATGATGTCCTCGAGAAAGGCCTGCGCGACACCGTGGCGGCCATATTCAAGAAGGGAAACCTGGAGCAATTGACGGTGAAGCGCGTCCGGGCTGCGACGGAGAAAGCGCTGACTCTAGACGAGGGATTCTATAAGAATGACGAGGTTTGGAAGGCTAAGAGTGACCGGATAATTAAACAGGAAGCAGTATGTGTGCCTTATTTTTTAATCCCAACCACTTTCATTTTTTGAAGAGAGAATTATGCCAATTTTTGTGCATGGTCAGAATGAAGTGTCTTTTTGCTTTTAGAAGTACTGATACACATTTGTGCGGTATTTAAGGAGAAACAAGAGGAATTGGCCGCTGAGAAGGAGAAAAAGAAGCCAACCCCAGCGCCTCCAAAACGGGTACCTCCTCTGAAACCCAAGGAGCCTAAGCGCGCTTCGAGCGCATCACAACCTGCTAGAAAAAGACGGCGAACTGCTACTCCATCAGAATCCGAGGAAGATCTATCATCACCTCCAAGCGAAGAGAGTGAGGAAGAGGAAGACGAAGACGAAGAAGCACCCAGTTCTCGAAGGCGGGCACCGCCAGCGAAGAAGGGTTCTAAACCAGTAAAGCAAGCGCCCAAGCCCAAGCCAGCACCAAAGACAGACACATCATCAGACCTTTCCGACGTGCCAGATGAATCCGACAAGACATCAGAAAGAGCGTCATCGAGGGAAGCTAGCCCAATGCGTAAACCTAGCGACACCAAGCACGACGAATCAGAAAGCGACATGTCCGTTGTCATCGACGACGAACCACCACCGAAATCCAAACGTCGCAAGTCATCCGAGCCCTCACAGCAAGAGAAATCCAAGAAATCTTCGAAACCAGCTAGCGGCGGTAGCAGGAAACCCAAGGACGTAGCTGATGCGGATCCAGACCTGGCGGAAATCAAGAAGCTACAGGGCCAGCTTGTAAAGTGTGGGATTCGCAAGATGTGGTTTCGCGAACTAGCTCCGTACGATACACCGCGAGCAAAGGTGAAGCATCTCCGCCAAATGTTGAAGGACGCGGGTATGGAAGGGCGGTTCTCGCTTGAGAAGGCTAAGGCGATCAGGGAGGCGAGGGAGTTGCAGGCTGATCTTGAGGTTGTGCGTGAGGGTGCGAAGAGGTGGGGGACGAAAGTTTCCGATGAGGAAGCGGGGAATGGTGCACGTCCACGAAGACGGGTTGCGAGGGACTTTCAAGCTCTTAGTTTCCTTGAGGATGAGGACGGAGAGGAGACAGATTGAGCGTTGTTGTTTGGCTATTTTCTTATTTTTCTTTTTGTTTACTTCCCTTGTTTGGCGCATAATGAGTGGTATGATATTGTTATGGACCGAATACATATCTATCTGTGATATGAGCTTTTTCCTGGTTTCCCCTTTGTTCATGTTTTGGTGATGATGTACGACGCTGGAAAATGGGATGAGGTGAATGATGTACCGCGAGAATGCTTGACGGGAGGGTATGTTTGGCGATCCGCTGCTATAATACTAATTAATTTTCTCTGAGACTTTTAATATGATTCTGAGATCTTCCTGATCATTGGTATGGCTTTCCGCCGCCCATGCGTTGGGCCACTAGGCTGAAGACTGCGACTGAGGAGATGAAAAGGACCAGGTTGTAGAACTAGTTACGTAGTTAGAAGAACTCTCGCACATAGTGATATTAATATTATATTCAATCAGTGGGAAAAATGGGCCCATACAGCATTTCTGGAGTACTCATTCTCCTCGACTTCTGTTCGAGATTCGACAAAGAGCCGCCGCAGATTTGGGAGATTGGCCTAGGCATCAGTCAGTAACGTCTACTGTGTAGTTGTGTAGATATAGGCTCGAACCCACCATTTTTGTGCCTGGTAGTGAATATCGCGGTAGTAGCCGAGTCTTGCAATCCCAATTGAACAAATGTGGATTAATTGTAGCCTTCTCGCTCTCTCTCTGCTGTTGTCCAACCCAGATATTTAGATGTTGGTGACGAGGAATAAGAAGATCCACAGCGGGCTCACAGGCTGATAATATTTATTTGACTAAATATACCTTGGTCGCCGCGCTAACTTTAGTCAACTTTTCCCCCCATCCCATCCCCCTCAGCGTTTGGTCAGGAACACGACAGGACAGAGATCATCATCATTCTCTCATTGCGGGAGAAAACACACCACCCAACCCCCAAATCTGCCGCGTTTCCCTCGTGCTGAAGCGGTGTTTGCTCAGCTTTGCGTATTGCTACCCCCATTAGCTAAATAACGGCTGGACAACGCTCAACTCCAACGCCCAACCACCCGCCACGCAAGACATCATCCATCCCTCTTCCCCGCCATCGTGCCCGTACCCCGGAGCTTCCATATCCGCCCTTTGCCTTTGCATTCTTATACTAAGGGGCGACTTGGTCGCCGCTGATTGCCGTCGAGGAACATGGCAGTCAACAGAATAAGGGGCGCTTTCACTGCGCCTCGGAAGGGAGAAACCTTTGAACTGAGAGCTGGGCTTGTGTATGTCCTATTGCAGCAATACGGGATGTGAAAGGTGTCACTCAGACCAATGCTGACTTGCGCTTTTACAGGTCTCAATATGCTTGGGAAAGGTATTTCCATGTCCTACATATCCCGCTTCTTGGTCTATCCTCTTTTGAAAACTTACACTGGTTTGCAGAAAGGAATCCATCCAGAAGACCATCATGGCCATGACTTTAGGCAAAGATGTGTCTGCGCTCTTTCCAGACGTCCTGAAAAACATTGCAACCAATGATCTGGATCAGAAAAAGCTTGTCTACCTTTATCTTATGTGAGTACAGTACTCGGGGGCTTCTCTCCCTTGTCGATAATGTTCCTTTCTTAGGTTCCACTGATCATCTAACCATGCGGTTCTAGGAATTATGCCAAATCACACCCCGACCTATGTATCCTCGCCGTGAACACGTTCGTCCAGGACTCGGAAGACCCGAACCCTCTCATACGAGCGCTTGCCATCCGTACAATGGGTTGTATTCGGGTGGAAAAAATGATCGACTACTTGGAGGAGCCCTTGTGGAAAACGCTGCGGGACGAGTCCCCCTATGTCCGTAAAACGGCTGCAATCTGCGTAGCTAAACTGTTCGATCTCAATCCCACCCTCTGCTTAGAGAACGGTTTCTTGGAGAGGCTGCAAGAATTGATCGGAGATCCCAACCCCATGGTTGTAGCCAACTGCGTCACCGCTCTGGCAGAGATCAGCGAAACGGCTCCAGAGACGAAAGCCTTGCATATCACGCCAAATACACTGAGGAAAATGCTTATGGCCCTGAACGAGTGTACAGAATGGGGCAGGGTTTCCATTCTGAATAGCCTGGCGGATTATAGAACGACAGATGTGAAGGAGGCGGAGAATATATGCGAGCGGGTTGCTCCTCAGTTCCAGCATATCAATGCCAGTGTGGTTCTTGCCGCTGTGAAAGCTGTCTTTTTGCATATGAAAATTATTAATCCGGACACTGCTAAATCATACTTGAAGAAGATGGCGCCCCCGCTAGGTATGTTCTTTGGAACAGCAGCGCAGATGTATTCTGTCATGATAGGATGCTGATTTCTTTTCTTGTCTCAAAAGTTACCCTCGTCTCCTCCGCCCCGGAAGTTCAGTACGTTGCTCTGCGAAATATCGACCTTCTCCTCCAAAGCAAGCCCAACATCCTTGACAAGGAGCTCCGTGTCTTTTTTTGCAAATATAATGATCCGCTGTACGTCAAATTCCAGAAACTAGACATCATGGTTCGGATCGCGAACGACCGGAATGTAGACCAGCTTCTCGCGGAATTAAAGGAATATGCCCTCGAGGTCGATATGGATTTTGTCCGACGTGCTGTCAGAGCCATCGGGCAAACAGCAATTAAAATCGAGACCGCGACGGAGAAATGTGTTTCCACGTTGCTTGACCTGATTAACACCAAAGTGAACTACGTCGTCCAGGAAGCCATTGTTGTCATCAGAGACATATTTCGCAAGTACCCTGGTTATGAGGGTATTATTCCTACTCTGTGCCAGTGTATCGACGAGCTGGATGAACCCAATGCTCGAGGGGCATTGATATGGATCGTGGGCGAGTATGCAGACAAAATTAGCAATGCAGGTGATATCCTAGCAGGCTTCGTGGATGGTTTTAATGAAGAGTTCACCCAGGTTTGTTTCTTACGATTCACTGTATATCGGCTTCATGTCCAGCTAATTCTCCTTCCTTCCAGACCCAACTTCAAATATTAACGGCTGTAGTTAAACTATTCCTAAAACGGCCGGAGAAAGCTCAAGGCCTCGTTCAAAAGGTCCTTCAGGCAGCAACGGCCGAGAATGACAATCCAGATATTAGAGACCGGGCATATGTATACTGGCGACTCCTTTCCAACACTACCGACCCATATGCCGCAAAGAATGTTGTCCTGTCAGAAAAACCTCCTATTGTTACAACTATCCAATCCCTACCCCCCGCACTGCTTGAACGACTTCTCACGGAACTATCAACACTCGCGTCCGTCTATCACAAACCCCCAGAGCAATTCGTTGGCGAAGGCAAATATGGAGCCGATGCTGTTCAAAAGGCTGCCATTGAGTACGTTTCCAATGGCCCTTCGATCTGCCTGTGTTTGATTTTGTTTCGCTTTATTTCCCCTCCCTGCTAACACTCTAACACAGGGAACAACTCCAAAATGCACGAGAAAACCCATTGGCGGCCGCCGCAGCGGCAGCTGCGGTTTCCGGAACGGCTGCTCCAGCACAACAAACCAACATAGAGAGCCTGCTGGATATCGACTTCGACGGTACGGCGCCTGCGTCTGCGCAGAAAGAGCCGCCTAGCGGGATGTCCGGGCTCGAGGGGCTGGCTGGAACACCTGTTCGCGTTCAATCACCCGCTGCTGGTGTACCACCACCGTCCAGTAACAATCTTGAAGATCTGATGGGCGTATTTGGAAGCGGGCCAGATGCGGGCGGCATGACTTCTGCTGGAGGACTGGGATCGCAGAACGGCAGCAGTAATGCTGATCTCATGAATGGCTTTGCGGGCTTGGATCTTACGGGGTCGACAAGTAGGCCTACGCCTCCTCTGGCGTCTGGGACGACGACAAGCAAGAATAACCAAGATATTTTGGATTTATTTTAGCGAAGTGGATGGGATTGGGCCCTAATGCTGGTGGGGTAGGAAGGGAAGAGGAGAGGAGAGGAGAGGAGAGGAGAGGGTTAATAATATCCTATATTAATGTTTTCGTTTTCTCCCTTTTGTCTTCCGGTTTGACCAAGTTTGCCAAAGCGTAATATCGAGATAGACAAATGGATTATTTATTTCTGCTCTTTTGGTTCGGCTGACTTCTTTTGACTTTGTCGTATAGGGGCAACTTTGATTACCACATTTCATTGTTACTCGAGAGAAAGGTATATATTTAGAATATTATACGAATAAAAGGATTTAATATGGAATGCTATCAAGTAAAAGGTAGTACAGTACATATCCAAGTCGTGTGTTATCATGCATTTACCGAATGATGTCAAGATTCCGCCATCCCCCAAGCCTGTTTCAAACAGCCGAGCTACGAATGTGCCCTTAGCAGTTTCTTGCAACAACACCGTATATCTTAACGACAGACACAACCACCAATCGATCACGACTACTACCTACCCTAGGTACATATATGCGCAACTCTTCTTCCGTACTCTATTCCCATGAACCGACCAACCAACTAATATCCACCCATCCATATGTCCGCATCCGAGGGCTCCTTTAACCCCCCTTCTTCCTCCCTCTCCCCAGCCCGCACCTCCCCCCCGCGATCTCAGTCTCAATCCCAACCCCAACCCCAATCTCAAACCAAGGGATCCCAATCTCCATCTGCATCCTCTTATCTCACCTACCCCGTCAGCCATGTCGTCTCCGGCCTCTACAGACGCCTTACAGAGCCCACCCCCTCGGGCTCCACCTCCAAAAAGCCCTCCCTAGACCCCATGAGCGTCTCCGAAATCTACAACCCCCCACACCGCACCGCGTCCCCCTTCCAGCCACCCCCCCTCACTCCTCTAACTCTTAAAGCAGCGGGAAGCCCCTCCCGGATTTTCCTCACACGCTCCCTAGCGGAGGAAATCCGGCTACTGGTCCCACCCCGTCTGCAGCTGCTGGATACCTGGCAGCTGGCTTATAGCCTGGATAGAGATGGCTCGAGCCTGCTGACGCTGTATGACAAGTGTAGAGAGTTTGGGAATAAGAGCCAGAGGGCCGGGTATGTGCTCGTTGTGAAGGATTCGTCAACCGCTGGGTTAGGTGGTGGAGGGGGAGGTGCTGGGATAAGCGGGGGCGTGATGTTTGGCGCCTATCTTACGGACCCTCCGCATCCGGCTTCACATTATTATGGGACGGGCGAATGTTTTCTTTGGCGGGCTAGTGTGATACCTTCTACACCATTGATGCAGGTGCGCTCCACGACTACGACTACAACTACGACTTCAACAGGAAATGGGGACGGCGAGGAGATGGCTACCGGTGCAGGCATCGGGGCAGGGGGACGAGTACAGTCGACTGAGGGAGATAATAATAATAACCTGCTGGAACTGGCAGGGTTGCCTTTACCTCCCAGTGCGGATACAACACAGGTTCGGGGCAGGACCACGACGCTGAGAGGTGAGGAGCGCAGTAATAATGTTAATGACGCAAACTATGACGGCAGTACATTCTCTAGTCTGCATGAGAGCCCAGCACGCATTGAAGATGGCCCGGATACCGCCAGTACTACTGGGAAGAGGGGGGATGGGGATAGCAGCCGCAGCAGATATGGAGGAGATCTACTCTCACCAACGCAGCGGCGGAGTGCGTCTCGCGGTACCACTGGTAGCGGCGACAATGATGGTTCTGGAGACGGTCAACAAGTTGCGCCAGCTAACTACCTTCCAACAGGTGCTAGCCGAAGCGGAAGCGGAGCCACCACGCCTGAGCGGATTCGGTTCAAGGCGTTCCCCTATAGCGGGGTTAATGATTATATGATTTTTTGCGAGACGGGGTTTTTGAGTGTTGGGGGCGGGTGAGTCATTTTTCTTTTTATTTCTATACCTCAAACATTATCCCCTTATGGCACAGTTGAATAAATATGTCCCATCTCCCTCTATATTCTGGGGGTAGACGGATACACAAATTATTACAAAGTAAACAAAGAAAGAAACTGGCGACTAATCACACTCTTCTCACGCACTATCTCTTTGTAGAGACGGCCACTACGGGCTTTGGCTTGACGACTCTTTCGAGAAGGGCGTCAGCAACACGTGCCCGACTTTTGGCAACGAACCCTTAAGCGACGAGGGGACGAAGTTTGATGTCTTGGGCGTTGAAATCTGGTATATCGGATCATAAAGAGTTGTGGGGGGGTTGGGTTGGGGGAACTGGAGGGATGGAGAAAAACCAATATTCACTTCGCACTTTCTTCTCCTATGGCCAATAGCTGAATCTGATGATGTTAATTACTCTCTCTGTAATTCATGAATGGATTATTTTATGCGTGGGACTTGTGTCTTGTCTTCTATTCGGGGATGACATGAACAATTCAATTATGCACGTGTCACCAGCCTTTCTTAACTATCTCTCGAGCAAACCATACATCTAACCAAACGATGTCTACTTGAACGGACGTTGATTCACCAATAACGGTGTATTCCAACGTATGAATGTGACATTTTGAAGGGCATACTAAAGGGTAAGCAACTAGGTAGATGTATATATATGCTATTAGTTGACTCTGTTCCGCAGGGGAGGAAGTGGCTATATATACATCATCTCTCCAGACCTATAAGCAAAGGGGCAGGGGGGTGTACTCAACGATTCTTGAGTGTCCTACGAGGGTAAAGTAATATCAATCCAACAAGAAAATAACTAAATATACATTCATATAGTTAGCTTACTAGGCATACAAATTTGCATGGTCCACTCTTCATTTTCCGTGCGAGTTCATTGCCTATGTAGTAAGTATGCTAATCGCGGTTTTTGTGATTCTGCTTTCCGCTCTCCGCTCTCCGCTCTCCGCTCTAACAAGAAACGCCAAGACTTAGCGGCTCCCGACCACATGTAGCCCTGAAGAACAGAGAGTCCGAATTAAACTAGTATAGTTAACAATACGAAGTACTGGTAACTAGTGCTTTTGATTTTAAAAACTCAAAAATCACTAAATAATGTTTCATTTTTCCATTCCATTACTTTCTCTCTCTAAAGCTTGAAGAGGGTAGGTAGGCTATATACAGAAAAGAAGAAAAGGCTCGACCTGCTCAGATACCCTTCGGGCCTGGTGGACACTTAAAAGGAAGCATTCAAGGAAATGGGTGGCCAAGGAAAAGCACGCCTCAGCCGCGCGGATAGGAGGCAATTGGGTAGGGGAGGGGAATGGGGAGGGAGGGAAGGGAAGAAGGGAACATTAATGGGAAATAGAAACCCACGAATAAAGATGAAAAAATACATGTAGAAAATTAAAATAAAAGAATAAAAGAATAAAAAGCTCAACTTAAAAAAAAAAAGAAAGAAAGAAAGAAAACACACGCCTGAGCTTGTGAAGATGTAGAAAATAACCACATACCATCAGTGGCTGCCCCAGGTCAAGACTGGAAGAAAAAAGTGATGTTAAGGAAAAAAGGGGACTGCTGAACTGGATAAGAAAATGACCACCGGAAATGGAGAAGAAAATAGCAAAATAAGCATAAAAATAAAAATAAAAATAAAAAAGGTCCAACACCTTGCAGAACCGCTCCGGTCCAATTGAATTAATAAGGACTATTTACTACCTCATTCCTCCCAAGGCGCGCACTACTTCTCCGCCCAGTGCTATGTCGGACAGGACCCGCAATACTCTCTCTCGTCGGCCTCCTAAACGTCTGCTTCGCAACCATATTGACCTCATTCGGCAGCGCAACAATAACATTCTTATCACTGCCATACTTGAAGTTATCCGCCTTCACTTCCTCTGCATATCTCTTAATCGTGTAGGGGTCCTTGCGGCCCTGAAGCACCTTCTTCATATTCCACGTGACGATGAACGGCCCCGTGGCTGTAATGATTGACGTCTCTGAGGAGTCGCGGCCGGTATTGAAGCGGGCGGGCGTGAAGGAGATGCGAGTGCCGGTCTCGTGTTGGAACTGAGCGACGTGGTTCGGCTGCAGGCCTAGTCGGCGTGGTTGGGGCTTGGAGTCCTTTGCAAATGATTTCTCGAAGCCGAGTTTGCCCTCATTTTTGCCATCCTTTTGAAGAGAATCGACCAAAAGGAGGTATGTGCGGCATGTAGCTAGGACCCAGCGGCCGTCGGCGGAAACATCTAGACCGATTATTGGTTCACCAAGAGCAGGGATGTGCGTCTTCGCCCGCACGCCAAACTTATCGAACATGCGGATGTCACCTTTATTGGAGGCGACTGCGACATAGCCCTGCTCTGTGGTCGCAGCGGCAGAGAAGTCGTTATTTTTGACATATTCTTTGAGGTCCTTTTGCACTAGTTTGTTTCCTGAGAGGCGAGGGTCGATGCGGAATAGGGCATTGCGAGAAATACCAACGAATTGCTGGTTGGAGGTCATTTGGGCGAATTTCTAGATAACAGTTAGTTTGAGAACATTAGAGGTTTTAGAATATAAAGGGCGAAAAATAAAAAGGGAAACACGTACGCTTTCAGGCGCAAATGAAGTTACGGGAATGTCATCGTGAACTTTCCATTCATCAACAACTTTCCCGTACTCAAGATCCATTCTGTACAAGGAATGAGGATCCTGTTCATTCTGCAAAATCATGTTTGAATCCTCGCAATGAAGCATGACTTTCTTGGGGCTGAAGAGCTTTCCACCTGGCGTTTCGACCTTGGAGATGTTTGTAGAAAACTCCAGATTATTGTTTGGCGTATGCTTGAAGACGCCAATTTTGGATCCCCGAACAACATACGATCGATCGTGTTTATACCCCACAGCTAGCTGGGAGTTGACGTTTCCGTCTTGATCCCGGGTAAGAACGTCGTCGTCCTCCTCGTCCGTATCGTAATATTCGCTGCGTTGGCCAACGTCTTCTTCCTCCTCAAGGACCTCTTCCTCGTCCTCCTCTTCTGTCTCTTCGGGTACGTCTTCCATAGTGAGATCGTTGAAAGCCTCAAGTACATACTCTCTATCATTTTCTTCTGATTTCGCCCATTTAACTTCATTCAACTGCTCCCACAACGCTTGCATCAGACCCTCCTGGAATCTTTCCTCGACTGCCTGATTTTTGAAACGTAGGAGCCACGAATATGCCGACCCATCCTCTGTGTAGTGATTGAAGATAAAGGAGAGATATTCGAAATTGAACACGGGATTTATATCTGCCACTACCGCCTGCCCTAACCAATCACGGTCCTGTCCACTTATCTGAAGCCAATACTGCCATTTTCCAATTTCCGAGACTGTGGCGACGACAGAGGGGTCCTGTAAAACGAATGTACCACTGTTAAAATCAAAAAGATGAAGCTCTGCATTTTCTTTCGCCAGGATCTCAGTGGCTTCTGGATGGGCAGCAGCAGGGGGCGCTTGCGTGGGTTCAGATGGTGTCTCGTTTGGCACAGCTACTTCTCGCGCCATAGCTGCGGTGGATTGTTTCGTCGTCGGCGTTCGAGATAAGGTAGGGCTTGCGACTGGACTGGCGTCGGGAATGGGGCTTTCGTCGTCGAAGTAAAACTCCTGAAGATCTGACGTCTTCTGTGAGCTCTTCCGGTATTTTCGCTCGTACTGGCACTCAACAGCGGCTAGACAAAACGTCGAAACTCTGTCCGGGGTGATTGAGCTGTCGCAAACGAATTCGAAGAGATCGCCCGGGTCACCGCTAAGGTCGCGCCAGGCCAGAACTTTCTCTCCTCCCTCGCGCACTGCAGATCGGAAACGGAGAGCCTCGTCTAGCAAAAAAGTCTTCTCGTCTTTATCCCCACCCAGCCCCTCTGCGTCTTCCTCGTCTTCGTCGCCCACAAGTTCTTCCTCTCCTTCCTCGTAGGCGCGCTGGATCACTAGCTGGTACTGGAACTTCTGGCCGGTGCGACGGATACTAGCCGCAGCGTCGCGAAATATAAGCTCTGAGTAGCCCTTTGGCGATTGCGGTCGGACAATATACAGCTGGCCTTGGGGTATCTCAATTATGGATTCCTTGGTAGTGTCACCAAAGACAAATTTGCTCACTAAAAAATCATAAAAATCGATCACGGATCAGTAGTCAGTATCAACTTCAAAGAAACCCCAATGCGATGTTATCAGAAACAGCTGAACAATCCCTGTCCTTCCAAACACATTGGAATGCGAAGTTGGGGGTGGTTGCTATGCAAGTTGAGTGGTTGAGTGGCGGGGAGAGGGGTTAACTATACCATTGCGAAGCATAAACATCTTTGCTCGAAAGTCCCACGCAGGACCAGGGAGCGAGCGGGCTTTCACAGGAAAGCGATCTGAAATAAGCCTGTATTCTATGAACCAAAATGCAATTTATTCGCTGGATTCAGTGAGGAGGGTGAGGGTCCAAAAAGGCAGCGAAGTGAAGGAGTTGGATGTTCAATATTTATCTCTATTTGTTATTTTGTGTTTATGACAAGGCAGATGCCGTCGCCGTGGCAAAAACGGGTGTGTGGCATTAGCCGCGGATTTACCTTCTTCCGGCAAATTTTCTTTGGCTGAGGTAATCAGGATTCCTTTGTCCACAGCAGAAGTTAGCAAGAGGAGAGAATATCGGATATAAACGTCACTGAGAGGAAGTTTCCACAGCTGACGAATGGAATCTACATGCGGAGTGAGAGGGCATCATATTTGCTACACGGTCAGTTCCACTTGGCCCGGAGTTGTTCACGCTGCAAACATATTTGAATGATACTAGCGGCTAAAACTTGAACGTCAACCCAGATCACCCTTGACTTGGTTATGAACAACTCCTAGCTTCCTGATCCATAGCTTTAGATGCTGGAGTATCACCTTTGGTAACCGCATCGTCACCATCATCAGCTCCCTTATTCTCTTCCTGATTCTCTCCCTCACCAGGCTTGTCCTTCAAAACTCCACCCTTCCTCTTCGGCAAAACCATACAAAACGCTTTCCCCCAATCTCCCAACTCAAGCCACCTAATCATAATCTCAATAACGTGGTTCGTAGCGAGCACATACCGGCTTTGCATCTGCATATAATCGCCAATGGGCAGTTTCGCCGTCTTGATCCCCTTCTCCATCGCGCTCTTGTAACAAACCCCCTTGTGCCGGTTCTTATCAACTAGCCCGCCAATGATATATGTGCTATATGGCTTCAGCTCCGTCAACGTATTCGGGCTGTCGCTGCTGAGATAAATGACCTCCCCGTCGTCCGGACCGACAACCCCGTCCTTACCAGTAAATATCCCCATCATCTTCCCCCCCGTGGGCTTGCGCATTTGCGCCTTGGCCTTTTCAGCCGCAACCACGTAATCCTCTTGCATAAAAGTAGCCCTCCACCGTGTATATTGCTTCCCAAGCACAGTATCGAATCTCTCCTTCAGGAGTTTATCAAAGGACGAAAAGAACATGTGCCCTCTGAACGGCGCTTTCGCATTATCGGAGTACGAGCGCGTAATCTGAGAACCTAGTGATACTCGCTCCTTGTCAATCATGAGATCGTCAAAGTTGCAATCGACCACAAACGTTATCGGGAGGAGGATGGATCGTTGCTGTTCGACTTTCTTCCGCTCCGTCCGCGACATCAGGCTCGTATCCTTCGGATCGAGTTCATCCCGCGCAGCAGCTTGCGCTTTTGCAGCGCGCTGACGCTCCCGTTTTGCAGTAATCTTTTCCTTGCGCTTCTCCTTGCGCCATTCTTTTCCAGCTTCCCATCTTTCGCGTTTCAAAAGTTTTTTTCGTTGGTTTTTCGAGAGCGGCTGGCCATTTTCGTCTATCTCCGGTATGGATTGGAGGGTAATGTTGGGAGCGCCATTGCTTTGGGTCGCCCCAGGGTCCTCTGCTGTTATTTCATCTGGGATGGAAACAGAATTCGCAGTGGAAACTAGTTCCTCTGGCGCGGGGCTCGTCATCTCGTGCGCCGTCTTCTGTAGCTTTCTCGGTCGCTCACTCTCGTCCATCTTTTTAAAAAAAATTGTACAAAAGGCATCGAGACGCAGCAATAGCAATTAGATTAACTATGCGCACCGATAGTGAAAGCTAACCCGCATATTCCATTGTCCGTTCATCTCAAGCATCAATTGTGCCAGCTGTACGGAGTAGAAGGCTGGTAGTCAGGAAAATAAATTCCGTCCAATCATGCGGCGCAGATTTCCCGTTTGCCGGATTTGCTAGTTCAGCTACCATCACGTGATATCAACCCGATTCGTCCAAACCAGCTTCACGCAAACCACCCCGTTCAAACCTCGTTTCTCGGCTTCTATCTCCAACTTCATAGTCCCTTGGAAGCCACACTTCCAACCCCAGCCAATTGAAACTGCAAAGATGCCTCAGGACATGCCCCCCACTGGGGGCTATCAGCCTGTCCAGTATAAGGTAACTCAACTCCCATTGCACAATGCAACAATTGAACCCGCCCTACAGCCTTTTCCCCTTGTATCCAATTCCCGGATGAGTGCAAGTCAATCGTCCAATGCCAGGGTCATAAGCTAATGACGCCCTTCTACAGCGCAACATCCCCGTCCGCGGCTTCCGGCCCGTCTACTACCTCGTCGGTATGCACCTGATCATGGCATACGGCTTCTACAAAGTATTCCTAGGAATCCGGGAGAAGAAGTAAGGGAACATTGAACACCATACCACGCACCCATAGATAGATATCTAAACACACACACACACACACACACACACACACACACACCCGTATATACACACCCGCGCGGGCGCTCCTCTCCCGATCTATCCGGATTCCCCATGTGGATACCCGATATCTCCCCCATATCTTGCAGTTTACACATTTACCAAACCCGGCATCTGCTAATCTTGTATGCGTTGTTCGCGCTTTCCCACCTACTAGTGAACTCGGACGAGAAAAGATGTGGTCCCGCATCCACCTCATCCCGCTCCTCCAGGCAGAAGAAGACCGCGACCAAGTCCGCAGACACCTGGCGGATAAGGCTAGAGAGAAAGAGTTGTTGGGATCAGAGACCAAGGTTTACAATTCGGACCGGTGCGTTTTTACATTTCCAAAACATATATACAATTTGGTTATATATATATATCTCTTTCTTCTTTTTCTCGCCATTGCGCAAATATGCGACTTTGGCATTATCTTTATTTTATTTTATTTTATTTTATTGTATTTTATTTTATTTTATTGTATTGTATTTTATTTTATTTGGGTATGCTGGATCACTAACCGCATCCTCGCACTTAAATGGTCGTTCCAATTTATAGATTCGTGAGACCGACCTTCTGGTACACTCCTGCCAACGTTACGAAATAAGAAGATGCTTTTGCCGCGCATCATCTGGTGGAACGAAGTGAAAAAGGGGGCGCGAAGGGACCCCAGAATAGCGGGTGGTGAAGATGGAATATCGAATCCGGCAGAAGTTTTGGCATGAAGGGGAGAGGAGGAGGGGGCTCAGTGCCTTTTATTTTCCTCTGTTTGCTCTGTTTATGAAGATGATGTTGGCTAGGAGGGAGGTCGGGCGGGAGATGGGTGGTGGGTAAAAGAGAGGGTGAAAGAAAAGATCTGGTTGGTTGGTTTGAGGAAGCAATGTTATCCGGTTCGCAAGTGTAATGGGGTGGTGGTGGGTGTATTGGGGATTCTACGCATGTAACGTATTCTACTTTGTATATATAGAGAGAGAGAAATAAAGAAGGGGGACGGGGGTTCCAAATGGAAAAAACCCAATGAGATAGATAAATGATATCTTGAAACTTTTAACGCCATCCTTCCCCCCCCCCCCCCCCTTTTCTAACAACTAGTTACATCTCCCTGTCTAACTCCAATCTCTCCGCCCAATAACCCCCAATGCTCTGAGTCCAAGAGGAATAAAATCCCTCCCTCCCACGCCCCATCTGCGCGGATGGTGGAGGCTTAACTACTAACTAGAGGGCGTCTCTCTCTCTCTCTCTCTCGCTCTCTCTACTTCCATGAGTTCGGAATTGAATGCATGCAATGACGTACGAAAAGGGGGAACAGAAAAAAAAAAAAAAAAAAAAAAAAAAAAAAAAAAAAAAAACTAGATAGAGAGGCAGGGAACGGTACATCCTACACCGTTCTAACCGGCATGATGGCTCAGTGGTACCTACCAGACCAATCAATCAGAAAAAAACGCAATGGCGAATTGTGAATCGTTGGTGGGACGATCGAGGGAGCAAAGAAAACGGCTCCTCGTCGGCATGAGAAGGGGGGAGAGAGAGAGTATGTGTGTGGGTGTGGGTGTGGGCGTGTTGGGGATAGTTCAGCGGTTGAAACTGTAATATCTGACGAGCACACGGGGAAGCAGGAGACGCAGACGCAGAAGAAGCTAACAGCCATCCAGTCAATTCTATGTATATTTATATCTGTACTCCATATATATATGTATCTGTATATGTACATACATGTACGTTACATGTCTCTACTGGGACATGTACTGTACATAGGTAGGCCAAATGCTGAGTGGAGAAAGAAAGAAACAAAAAAGAAACAAAAGAACAAATTGACAAGGCAAAAGTTGAGAGCAACGAAACAAGAATCAAATCAGGACAAAACGCGGATTATATCGGAAACATCTTGTGGTGAGGTAGACTTCAAGAAAAAAAAGGGCCAAAGAGGGATTAAGGAGCTAGTCCACCTCTTGTACTGTGAAAGCTGAGGTAAGTTCTCTCCAATAATCCACGTTTTCTTTCTTTCTTTCTTTCTTTCTTTCTTTCTTCCATCCATTTATAAAGATTTTATATCTAAACGGGTCTTTATCCAATCTAATTCCCACAAGTATTCTTGAAAAAAAAGATGAAGTCAAAATAAAACCCCCAGATCATTCTACAACTTCGCATTCGCCAAATTCTTCTGCAACCGCCTCTCCACCGCCTCCAAATACTCCCGCGTCGTAACCCACGCCGCCCGATCCTTTCGACCGCACGCCAGCGCAAGGTCCTTGGTCATGATCCCGTCCTCGTCGACAACATCGATACACGCGCGCTCCAGCTGCTCGGCCCACACGACGACGTCAGGGGTGTTGTCGAGCTGGCCGCGGCGGATGAGGCCGCGCGTCCAGGCGAAGATGGAGGCGATGGGGTTGGTGGAGGTTTCGTTGCCCTTTTGGTGCTCGCGGTAGTGGCGGGTGACGGTGCCGTGGGCTGCTTCGGATTCGAAGGCGGTGCCGTCGGGGGTTGTGAGGGTGGAGGTCATGAGGCCGAGGGAGCCGAAGCCTTGGGCGACGATGTCGGATTGGACGTCGCCGTCGTAGTCTGTTTAGAGGTTTGTTGTTAGTGAGTGCGTGTGTGGAGGGGAATTTTGAGCAAGGGAAATGTTAATGGTTGGCTTACTCTTCATGGCGATGACGAAGCCACCTTCGCTCTTAATCATCTGGGCGACCATATCGTCGATAAGTCTGTGTTCGTACCAGATGCCCTTGGCATCGAAGTCCTTCTTATAATTCGCCTCAAAGATCTCCTGGAAGATATCCTTAAACCGGCCATCGTATTTCTTGAGAATGGTATTCTTGGTGCTCATATAGAGGGGCATTTCTTTTAACAAGGCTAACTTGAAGCTGGCATGCGCGAAGCCAGAGATGGAATCGTCTGTGTTGTATTGGCTCAAGGCGATTCCGCCGCCTTCGAAGTCGTAAACGTTGATGCGCTCGGGTTGGCCGCCCTTCGGCGTATAAACGAGCTCGAGTTTACCGGGGCCAGGGACGACGAGGTCCTTTGCCCGATATTGATCTCCAAAGGCATGTCGACCGATGATAATTGGCTTCTTCCAGCCTGGTACAAGTCGGGGGATGCGAGGAATGACAATTGGTTCACGGAAAACGGTTCCGCCTCTGGGAGGAGAATATTAGTGAGTTTCATTTTTGTTAAGAGAGAGTAGAATGAGCAAGCCTTACAGGATGTTTCTGATGGTTCCATTTGGAGATAGCCACACTAGTCGAATACATTAGCAGCAGTCGAAAAGAAAAAGCTAACAAAATTGATAAGTTCACTCACTCTGCTTCAACTTAAATTCTTCAACTCTGGCCTCATCTGGAGTAATGGTAGCGCACTTGACGCCTACTCCGTACTTCTTGATGGCCTCTGCAGAGTCGATAGTGACTTGGTCATTAGTTTGATCACGATATTCCAAGCCCTACAAAAATCATTCATGTTAGTATCCATGCCCCCGAGGACGATTCGGAGCATTAAAAAGAAAGGGGGAGGGATCCACATACTAGATCATAATACTTGAGATCGATATCAAGATATCTGAGAACGCGGAAAAAAAAAAAGCCTTAGTATGCCGGATCTACCTGATGCCTGTGCGGGAGTTACCGAGAGAGGGAGAGCGGGGAGATCATCTGGGGGAGGGGGGGGACCAATCAGACTGACGGGTATATAAACTGAATATGACCAGGAGGTTAGTTACTTCGGGGCTTGTGGCCAACAAATCATGAAGAAAAAAGAAAAAGGTGAAAGCAGCAAATCAGGGAGTATATGCTTACTTTATCCTTGATATCTTGCCAAATGATCCTTGTCATCTAGTTTTTATTAGATTAGATCTCTTGGTTAGTCGTCCCCGTTATTCACAAGTAAAAATGGATTTGCACCAGTACAATGCAACACTTTTATACATTGATCCCGCGACTTTATATTAAGATATAAATATTCACAGCCACTAATAAAAATATACCTCAGCACCCACGACGGTCCCTGCCTTGGTACTACACGGAATTGACGCTGTGGGTTGTTTCTGGGTTGTACTGCACGTCGAGGGAGGTAGGTCTTTCAAGGGGATGGGATGCGGGGTGGAGGGGTATGGGCAAAAAAGAAGAAAGGCAAAGCAACCTACCTCATCACCATCCAATTCCACCACTGGATTCTTCACCTTGATCTTCCGGCGTGGGCCCGTCATTTTGCGAGTTTGTGTAGCTGAAGGGAGGATAGCCCAGGAGGGTCTCTGGGAGATGATGGTGGCAGTGGAGCGGGCGAGAAGTGGGGAGGACGATGGTTTCGGGAGACCAGACGTCAGGCGCAAGAAGGAGGAGGAAGACAAAGATGATGAAGATGAAGATGAACGATGGGAGAAAGTGGATAGAGAGCGGCGGAGAGCGTGAGAAGAGGAAGAAATGGAGGAGGAGGAGGAGGAGGAGGAGCAGGAGGAAGAGGAAGCAGAGGTCGAGAACAAGAAGGGCAGTCGGGTATGAACGGAAGCGGGCCGAAGAGCAGACATGGCTATCTAGGAGCAACAGCAACAACAACAACAAACAACAAACAACAAACAACAAACAACAAACAACAATAATAAGTAATAATAATAAATGTAAGACGGACACACGCGGACAGCAGCAGCACAGCAGAAGCAACCGAGATAAATCAGTACAAATATCAGTGGTTCAGGTATGGTATGTGTAATTACTGTATCCAAGCTCCAGTTCTTTTTGCTGCTTAATTTTTGAGTTCTTTCGCTCCTGGTTTCTTTATTATTTCCCCCTTATCCTCTTGCGTCTGCCTTTTATTTTTTCCTAGGGGAAAGAAAATCCGCTTTGCTTTGCTTTGCTTTGCTTTGCCTGGTTGGTTGCTCAGTAGATTTCCGGGAAAGTGGACACGCTGGGTTTGATTTACAGGGTCGAGTGGGAATCGATCGGTAGCAGGTCAAAAAAAAAAAAAAAATCAAAAAAAGACAGAAAAACCCTGAGTGGGGCCTTGGTGGAGGGAGAGCGAGAGGGTTTTTTTCTTCTTTTTCAGTTGTGTTGATATAGGGTTCTTTCAGCAGTGCCGGAGAGGGAGAGGAGAGGAAGAAGAGAAGAGAAGAGAAGAGAAGATGAGGAGGAACACGGAGGGAGGAGGAGAATCGGGAATCCGCGGCAGCAACCACAACAACCGCGGGGACAGTGAGGCCAACCAACAACCTGTGTCAGGTAGTTAGCGCTTCGTCTCTTGCGACGTTGATTCCCCCTGCCTGCTGTTGCCTGCTGTTGCCTGCTGTTGCTTGCTGTTGCTTGCTGTTGCTTGCTTGCTGTTGCTGTGGCTGTGGCTCAGATGCTTCGCTAGCTAAACAATTCCACTTCCTCCCTCTGCTGCTGCCAAATTTCCTCTCTCCGCGCGGCCAGCGCCGGCAAAACTGTCCCGATCCAGTCACAGCGCGCGCCTCGGCTGCCCCTTCCAGCACACTGATTGGCTGCTACTCCGGCGCGGACGAAAGGGACCGACCTCGGCTAGTGGCTAGTGGACATCGACGGTGCTTATCTCAGCCGTCCAACGCCCAAACGCCAACGCCAAGTCTACCGCCAAGCCCAACGTGATGCAACCTTATATGACGTAGGAAACGCTAGACCGAATTCGGCTAGGGTGGGGCTCTGATACATGCAGTCACTTGTCTGTTGACGTCTGTGACATCGATGTAACCCCCACACGGGCCAACACCTGGGCGCTGGCTACGTGAGGGGGGGCAGCAGGTAGGTACGGTACCTACCTACCCTCGATGTTTCCTCTGTTTGTTTGAACCCTGATTGATAAAGATATGTAACATACATACTATCTATCTATCTCTATCTATCTATCTATCTATCTATCTATATACATTGTATGTCTTTTGTGGAAGTCAAATCTCACTTCTCTACTCCGTATATATGCAAACCAAGGGGCCGCCAAGAAACAAAAAAGGAGGGGTGCTGATAACAGAAACAAGATTTGTACATAATTGCCATTGGTCATAAGCTAATTATCATTATTATTGCTGGATACAGTGAAACAGTGAAACACGCATTATTATTATTATTATTACTATTATTATTATTATTATTATTCATTCCAGAGAGGAGCTGAGAAATTGATCTAACATACAACACGAATAATGCCGAGTTATCCCCTCGGCTGCCCCTCGAGAAAACCCGAGCGGAAAAGAGTAACTTGTTACAGGTGGGAATAAAAAAGCTTTTGTATACTCGGATGCATTCCGATGCATCCGGGAGCATGGATAGTTATTAGCTAACTAACTAGGTAAGTTGTTGGCACTGTTTGCTCGGTGCCTGGATTGATAGGGAAGAAAAGAAAATACCCATCAACTGTTAAATAACTACCTACGCTGCGTAGGTAGGGTAGGGTAGGTTAGGCAGGACTGAAGGAGGCTTACCTGACCCGATGAACACTCACTTTACAGGCGCATTGTTTGCTCAGGTATGGTTTCGCGGGGATTGTTGGAGATACAAGCGATTTAGGAGCATTATCAGATCATGGTCATTGTTGTTATTGTTATCATTTGTTTGGCTACGGGGGGGGTTGGGTTATAAACTATATATACGGAGTAACCCAGGTATATATATATATATATATTATTAGAGCAAGTGTTTATAAAAAACTCAATGCACACACAGTTTTATTTATGCATCCTCCTTCCCGCGCGGGATAAATTTCCTCTCCAAATTCCGTCTGTCTGCCATTTGTTATTTGATATTGACATTCTCATCCGTGTTACGCATCAATTTATGTACTGTACCTACCTAGGTGGGCATTCCTCCCCCTGCTGGCGATTGTAACAGATATCTCACAATCTGTCGACAGAGAATGATTCCAGCCCCCTTAACTTACCAGTAAAAAGACTGGTGGTGATTGAGCTCTTTTTCCCTAGTGTCCTACAGATTAGATTACAAGGTTCTTCTAACTTATGTGGTTAGAAGCTCTGCTGCTGCTAAGCTACGAGTGTGTGTGCCAACATATGTTACTCCACCGATTTGAACTGAATCAAATCAACAAAAAATCATTTCTTCTTAAAGATCTCTCTCATTGTGTGGAGATCACCCTCAGTTGAAGAGAGAGAGAAGACCTCAGAGTGAGCATCTCTCTCTAATTATTGATTTTTTCCCTTCCTCAAAATTGAATCATAGAAAAATCACTAAAGAGTAGCACAGGTTCAAGAGATAGATAGTGTTGACATATATATATATATATATATGAAATGCTTCGGCCTCTTAACTACCAGTACAGACTGTGTGGTCCCAGTGCCCTACCCAATATATATATCTAGGGTGGAAACGGACATTGGAGATGGTAAAGTTGTATATGAGAAGGAATGAAAATGGTTGGAGATTTTTTAATCTGCCCAGGTGTGCTCACAATACGGAGTACAATGCTAAATGATGTAGTCGTTATAGACACAAAATACTAATTTTTTTTTTTTAAAAAAAAAGAAAACGAAAAGCAAGCTATATGCCGAAATACTGCCCAATGTTGAATTATAACGGAGAAAGGAGACAACGAACAGGAAGGGGAAAAAAATGAAGAGAGTAGAAGACAAAAAATAGCAGACAGAAGGAGAGGCATTAGGCATTATCTCCAAGGCTCTTATCTTTTATTGCAGGGACGGCCCCGTCTAGCGGTGTCAGAAATTCCTCTCTGGAATTCTTTTTCTTTTTGATATCTTTTTGACTTTGTTGAATGATTATGTGTGGAATAGTTATGTCGTCCGGTGTTGAAAGTTTATGTTTAGTTCTTTAGACAAAGTTCTTGGTCTAGGGTGAGAGGGAAAAAAAAAAAAGGATAGGTGGGTAGGTGGTTTTAGAAGAGACCGTCAATTTCTCCAGTCTCAGCATCGACGTCGACATTGAGATAGCCTGGCGCGGTGGGGAGGCCGGGGATGGTTTGGATATCGGCTGCGAGGGCGTATCTGTGGAAATTTCTTTGTTAGCAGGTTGTTTTTTGTATGTATATATTTCTGAGTGTCTAAAGACCATCTGAAGGCTGAAGGATATAAATAGAGGAAGGCTTACAGATATCCCGCACCAACAGCTAGCCTGACATCTCTAATCGGAACAGTGAAGCCAGTCGGCGCACCCTTGAGGTTCGGATCATGGCTGAGCGAGTACTGCGTCTTCGCAATGCAGATGGGCAGGTTTCCGAATCCCTGCTTGGTATACGTATCCACCTTCTTCTGCGCGAGTTCGCTAAACTCCACCGCAGCAGCACCGTACATCTCCTTGCCGATGCGCTCGATGCGTTCCTGCACCGTGCCCTGGAGGTCATACAGCATCTTGAAGTCCTTGGGCTTCGAGCTGGCCATGATGACGCCCTTGGCTAGATCGACGGCACCGGCGCCGCCCTCCGCCCAGTGGTTGGCAGGGATAGCATCCTCTGCGCCCGCGGTGATGGCCTCTTCGCGGATCACGGCGATTTCGGCGTCCGTGTCGGTTTCGAATTTGTTGATGGCGACCACGACGGGGATGCCGTAGCTCTTCGCGTTTGCGATTTGTTTCTTCAGATTGACGCAGCCGTTTCGGAGCAGTTCGACGTTCTCGGTCGTGTATTCTGGTGCCAAGGTGGCGCCGGGGGCGATTGGGGGTCCTCCTCCGTGAGCCTTGATGGCTCGAACGGTAGCGACGATGACAACGGTGTCCGGGACGAGGCCGGAGGAGCGGCACTTGATGTTGAAGAACCGCTCGCCGCCCATGGTGAAGTCGAAGCCGGCTTCCGTGACGACGAAGCCAGTCTTGGCTTCATGGTCCTCGCCTGGCTCGGTGCCTGCCAGTTTCAGGGCGAGTTTATCGGCCACGACGGAATTGGCGCCAATGCTGATATTGGCAAAGGGTCCGGCGTGGACAAACACCGGCGTCCCTTCAAGACTTTGCATGAGATTTGGCTTAATTGCGTCTCTCATCAGAGCCGCCAGTGCGCCGCCGCAGCCAATGTCGTCACAAGTGACTGGGTCTCCGTTCTTGGAGGTAGCAACCACCATTCTGCCTAGGCGTTCCCGCATATCGCCAAGGTCGTTGCTGAGGGCTAGGATAGCCATACATTCGCTGGCAACGGAGATATCGAAGCCGGTCTGTCTGGTATGGCCCTTCTCGGTTGCAGCTTGCCCAACCGTGATGGTTCGCAGATGCCTGTCGTTCACGTCCAGGACTCTCCGCCAGGTAATAGTCTCCGGGTCAATATCCAATCTTGCGAAACGGTTGATTTCCTCTGGTGTGAGGTCATCTGGGTTTGTTTTTGTAATTCCCAATTTCTTCAACCGTCGGAGGAAGATGGGCTGGAACTCTCGTTTTCCCTTCTTGACTGGCACCAGCCGTTTATACAGCGCACCATCGCTTTGTGTGGATTCGTGGAACATTCTTGTTTCAATAGCAGCTGCCAGCAAGTTGTTTGCAGCGGTAATGGCATGAATGTCACCGGTCAAATGAAGGTTGAATTCATCCATGGGGATGACTTGGCTGTATCCTCCTCCAGCGGCACCGCCCTTGATTCCAAAGGTGGGCCCTTGGCTAGGCTGTCGGACGTTGGCAAAGGCGATTCTGTTGAGGTGGGCACCAAGAGCTTGTGTAAGACCCATAGTCGTGGTTGATTTGCCCTCTCCCAAGGGGGTTGGTGTTATCCCGCACACCAAAATATATCGTCCATCACGGCGGTGGGACAGACGGTCCAAGAGGTTAAGGGTAACCTTGGCCTTGGTATGTCCGTATGGCTCCAATTCGTGCGGTGCGATGCCGATCTCCGCGGCAACCTGGGTAATAGGCTTGGGTCGCTGGGTCCGAGAGATGGCGATATCTGAGGGAACTGGGGTTTGAAGCTTGATAGGCAGAGGCGTGATGTGTCTATCCTTTTCCCTCTCGAAGTAGGCCCTGGCAGAATTAACCACATTCTGAAGAAGCATGGCTACAGTCATTGGACCAACCCCTCCAGGGACCGGGGTGATGTGCGAGGCGACTTCAACAGCAGCAGAAAACTCAACATCGCCAACCAACCGTTGGCCGGATTTCTTCGTTGCGTCAGGAACGTAGTTTGTGCCGACATCGATGACCACCGCGCCAGGTTTGAGCCAAGAACCCTTGACAAACTCGGGCTTCCCAATGGCAGCAACCAAGATATCCGCTTCCTTAACAATGGCTTCCAAATTCTTGGTCTTAGAGTGGCAGACAGTTACGGTGGCATCCGCGTTTTTCAGTAAGTAGCTGACGGGGCTTCCTACAATGTCACTTCTGCCCAAGACCACTGCATTCTTACCAGCCAGCTCAATCCCGGAGACACGAAGGAGCTCCATAACACCTTGGGGAGTGCATGGAACAAAAAGAGGCTTGCCACCTCTCTTGGCCAATTCCCCAATATTGACAGCTCCGAAGCCGTCCACATCTTTCTCCGAAGCGACAGCAGATGTAATGGTATGCTCCGAAAGGTGGCTTGGGAGGGGTAATTGGACGAGAATGCCGTGTACGCTCGGGTCGTTATTTGCAAGTGCGATTTCTTGAAGCAATTCAGGTTCGCTGATATCCTCAGAGAATTTGCTGAGTTTGCAGCTTATATTTGCCTATAATCGGAGGGAGTACAAAGTCAGCTTGTGTACTGTACTTCTATTGCAATTGAACACGATGGCGGGGTACATACCTCTTCAGCAGCCTTTAGCTTCATGCGAACATAAGTACCTAGCTACTGTTAGAACATGGGCGCAACAAGTAAAGGAGACGGAGGGTATTGTCTATTTCATACTAGAGTCTGATCTGTCACCAACTATATGCGGAATTAAGCCCAATTAGCTTCAAATTAGTTTTTTTAAGAAAGGGTAATATGCACTCCTTATATGCGAACAGGTAACTAAATGAACCCTGCAATTGGAAAAGATAGGGCGCATACTTTGGAAAATAACCAAGCTAGGCTTGAACCTAGGATTAGTTTCCTGCGCCTTCTGAATCTCGGCATTTAGACGCTCCCTAATGTTTTTGGCAATTGTATTGCCATCAATCCTGACGGCGGCCATATTGGATTTCGTGGACGAAAAAGAGCGTGTTCGTGCTGGAAAACGTGGGGAGGAGTGCGCTCGCGGAAAACGAGGGAAGGTAGTAC
Organism: Blastomyces dermatitidis ER-3; assembly: GCF_000003525.1. Classification (NCBI taxonomy): domain Eukaryota; kingdom Fungi; phylum Ascomycota; class Eurotiomycetes; order Onygenales; family Ajellomycetaceae; genus Blastomyces; species Blastomyces dermatitidis. The sequence goes on along the minus strand of NW_025544776.1, from coordinate 6,335,467 downwards.
AAATAGGCAGACTGATAGCTCGAGGGCCACTACTAATAATAGACCTGAGACTGCGTGAAGAGAAGCACCGCGCCGCCGATGTCGTGTAGCGGTGAGTGTGGGTTCGAGGGATGATGGAGGGGTAGTAGTAGGAGAGAGAGTTGGGCCGCACGGAGCGGGGGATCGGCGGCAAACGGAGGTGTTCGCGACAAACAACTCTACTGCTAGGTAAAACCATGACCTCGGCTGGGCCTGTGAACAGGAGCTGGGCTTAATAAGGGAACACTTAATTTCCGGCGGCTAGAGGGAGGCAGAATTGGTCAAAGGAGCGCGTGAAAGGCGCCCCTAAACGTCAAAGCTGGATGTCAGAGGAAAGGACTGATGAATGATTGGACCGACTCCATTGGGAGGGTGCTTAGGCCAAAAATGAAGAAATATTTTACATGGGAAATAAATCTACGGTCAATGAATTGTTTATTCGAGATTCTAAGCTATTAATACGTTACTGACTCAGCGCTGATCACACAATTGAATTATTCTGATTCGGATTTTTTTCACGATAATTTCCCCCCCCTAGAATCCGCCAATTTACCGTTTTTTTTTTTGTTAAAGTTTTTTCCTTGATGACAAAGACAAATTTAAGGTTGGAATTGGCGATGTGGTTGTCGGATTATCATAGTTCCGGTAATACCGTTGCACCCGCAGCTGGTTACGGTAATTTAAGTCTTGGCACGGATCGAAGTGTGCGACGAAAATTATCGACGGTGGAAAAGGAAATAAATAAGATTAATGACTTCAGCGGGAGCAAACGAGCGAACAGCCCACCGCCTAGCCAACGACACATCCCGCTCCACAGTCTATTACACTTGTCTGCCTGAGTGTAGCAAGCAATCTTCGGTGTCTTCTACATATCTTGCTATAGCTCTTGACGCGCGATCACTCCTGGTGATCCTCTGCTATCGGCAAAATGAGACCTATTCTGCTTCAGGGCCATGTAGGTCAAATCTAATTTTAATAGAACTCCGGCTACCACACCAAACCACCCTAGCTATGTTGATTTTTCCCCTTGGCTAACATACATGGAATTGTAGGAACGGTCTCTCAACCAAATAAAATTCAACCGTGACGGTGACCTGCTTTTCTCAGTGGCAAAGGACAAGATTCTCTGCTCATGGTTCTCCGCAAACGGTGAACGACTAGGCACTTATGAAGGCCACCAGGGTGCCGTGTGGACTGTCGATGTTACTCCAAACAGTGTTCTCGTCGCTACCGGCGCCGCAGACAATACCATCAGACTGTGGAATACGAAGACCGGCGAGTGTGTCAAGGTGTGGGATTTCCCCACGGCGGTCAAGCGGGTAGAGTTCAGCCCGGATGGCAAGCGGTTATTGGGCGTAACTGAGAAGCGAATGGGATACCTGGCTACGATTGTGGTCTTCGATATACGGTACGGTGATGGGGAAGGAAACAACTTGTACGACCAACCCGAAGAACCTTCTTTGAAAATCACATGCGAGGAGAGCAAGGCGACGGTTGCTGGCTGGAGTTTCTTGTCGAAATATATCATTGCTGGACATGAGGATGGCAGTGTCAGCCAGTATGACTCCAAGGTACGTTTTTCAAAGAGATAGCAAGATATGCTTTGCTTGTTTGCAAAGGAGTTCCTTGTATATATTAACTAGCATTTTCGATGTACAGACCGGAGAGCAGCTCGAAAATGTCCAAGCCCATGAATTCGACTACCAAATTAACGACATCCAATTCTCCCCTGACCGAACTTACTTCATCACTGCATGCAAAGATAAGAGTGCCAAGGTATGTGCCGCAGTCCTCATCTCCTTACCTATTTGCCCTCCTGAGCAAAAACAAATGATATGCCCCTAACCCCCAAAACCACCAGATTATCTCCTCTCGAAACCTCGCCATCCTTAAAACCTACGTAGCAGACACCCCCCTCAATACCGCCGCCATCACCACCAAGAAAGACTTTGTAATTCTCGGCGGTGGTCAAGCAGCCATGGACGTCACCACCACTGATGCCCGACAAGGAAAGTTCGAAGCCCGGTTTTACCACAAGATCTTCGAGGACGAGATTGGCCGTGTCAAGGGCCACTTCGGCCCTCTGAACACGATTGCCGCGCACCCGCTCGGCACTGGCTATGCCTCTGGAGGAGAGGACGGATACGTGCGTGTCCACCATTTTGATAAGCCGTATTTTGATTTCAAGTACGAGGTTGAGCGGGAGCAGATGCTGAAATGATGTCCCGGGAGAGAACGGAGGAGCTTTAATTAGGTATTGCTGGTTGGTTGTTGCTTGTTGTGTGCTGATGATGGGGATGGGTCGAGATGGACGGGAAGTTGTTGTGGGGGTGTTTTTTTCTTTCTTATTTCCTTGTTCTTTTAACCTTTCTCTCTGCCTTTCATTTCAGCCTATGCGCTCCTCTTTTTCCTCATGTTTCGAGTGATAGCCTCCGATTTCATTTGTTTCTTGTATCTCTTTTCCTTTTAACGTTATTCTAACGCTGTCACATGGATATCTGCTTTTTTTTTTTTTTTTTTTTTTTTTTTTTTTTTTTTTTTTTCCCTCTCGCCGCATAAAAATGGGTTTCCCGGTTTCTATTCCTTCAGTTGTTAAGGGGTTCCTTGGAAGGCAACTTATATTTTGATCCTTGAAAAATAATAATACAAGCTCTGTCAATGTTATACTCCAACACTGTTATATACTTCTACTTCAGAAGGTTTTGTGATTCAAAGGTTGCTTAGGTCAGTGTATTATTGCGATTATTGCGACAATGAGCTCCTCAAAAGACAAGGCGAGCTTTCGACGGCGCACCGTGGCTTCCGTCCAGGGCACAAATGAAGCTTTCAAATGAAGAAGGCCCAATCCGTCGTCGTGCATTGAGTTTGAATTTGCGAGCGGCCCAATAACTTATAATAATAACTCGCATTCTTCGTTTCCTCTGATACAGAACAACTTCCGCACAACCAGTGATGATTTAGGAAGGCAAGTTCAAGCAACCAATCAAGCACCCCGAAAACTCTTGATTATGCATTGGCGCCATCAGCGGGCACCATTCCTTCAGATGATACAACCCCCCTCCCTTCCAGCTATATAGCCTAGCCTTTCTCCAAGATTTCTGCACAAGAAACTATCTGTAGCGACGTATGGGCTCTTCGGAATATCTGTTTATCCGAGTACAGCTGGGCAGTCGCCATTCCCCATTGGAGATTACCAACATTACGGCGAATTCGTGCCTGTCCCCATCCATGGTTCTTTCTTATTTGGCCCCTTCCATGGTAGTATTCCTTACCATATCCACTTCTATCACTGGAAGAGATTGATAAACATCCTAATTTTCACAACAAACATCAGTCTGGAATTTGAAAACTTCCCAACATCCCTATCTACCGCATCCGTGATACGCCGCTCCGCTCGCTATTTTGACTTGTTGAGGATCTCTGTGCATCAGAGTTCATTATGATGGGCTATGAGTGTGAATACTTTTTTTCCCATCGCGAGCCTCACTGGTCATTGGCTTGCATTCCAGATCCTCAGGACGAAGATAGCATCCGTTATGCTATCCTTGCTAGCATGGTGGAAGCACTGGTTGATGCATTCAATTGGAGACTAGAACATGGAATTCGCCGGGATAACACAATGGACAAATCTGAGCAGCGGAGATTCAATTTCTCAAGAGAAGATGCCCCATCCTGGACTTCAAAGATTGGCCCTGTCGCAAAGCCCCTGACTTTTCATGAGGCTGGCTCCACTGACATGACACTTGAGCGACATTTCTTCATCAAAAGAAACATCAGAGTGCCGAATGGATACTTGTACACAGTATAGCACTTGAAGATTTATACAGTGAACGGACATGTCCGCCTTTTGTACCATGGTCACCAGCCAAGAGTCGCGAAGCTCGATCTACTTGGACGTCAGCGACAAAGATATTTCGTTTTCTATAAGCTGGGATGTGACTGAATGGATAGACGATTGATGATCCTGCAAGGCACAGCGCTCCTAGAGGGAGTATTTTAGTCGCAATTCTTAACAAGGACAGCCAGATGTTTTGTTTGTGTACGTACGCCTAAGGTCTTTATCCAGTGTAATCCGCGTGGCAAGAATAGATAGGCGATTAGGCAGGAAGTCGCTATGTCCATCTTGCAGGGCATATATATGTGCACATGGGGTAACTCCGCGGCTGGTGTCTGAAATCAAGCCATCTTTATGTCTCATTGGGTATTAATGATTAGATGACAGATGATAGGAAGGGGAAGGAATTAAGTTCCAATTTAATACAACAATGAGTACAATACAGGCAGACTACGGCTTAAGGCAGGTTCTCTATTTAGTGACCTGTGTAGCAGTTCTCATGCACAAAACCGATCATTTTGGGTTCCTAAATTCACATCACACATCTTGCAATGCATCGGCTTAAAATTGTCAAGATGCCATCTCCCGAGATGCATAAGAATGAAATACCCCATTATTAAGGCGAATAAAACAAAACTTGGGACTGTGCTCAAGCAGTTGCAGCATACAGTAGGTTCAATGACTACTACAACTCTTGATTTTGTATCAAGATCCAGCCCAGAGTGGTCAACATTCGGAACAATGTGGCCTTCTTCTACTCCACAATAGGCCGTAACAGCGTTGGGATAGCAGTGATTCGACGCTGTAATTCTGCCTCCGGAGTGCTTGGTGGGAGCAGGCCTCAGTGTCGACCAGAGGCTGCTCCTCTTGATACCGCTTAGGGCCTGTTCAGTGACCCCGTCCAGAGTTGTATCAGTTCATACAGTGCCAGCCTGTACAGTTCTGAACAGCTCTGAATGAACTTGTATACACTAATCTGATCAGATAAGACCTGCTGTTTAACAGGTTCTGTATATAACTACAAGTACAATTATTACTAAACTTTATAAAATGATGCACAGAACTTGTGCTAATTATTATGAAGTTGTTTATTTCATAACAATGAATAATCAGATGTTTTATTCTTCTGTATCCCACTCTATATATATACAGTGCAGGCTCTGTTCTAGCACAAGATAAAAGTAAAAGAACAAGCAATTCAAAAAGCCTACTTTTATAAGAATCAATGCCGTCAATATATGATGTGAAAAAAAAAAGGTCAGGCTAAATACTTGCTGTGATGATTGGTATATTTGCTTCTCCATCACCCCGCCTTCTTTGCCCCACCTGAAACATTTAGAACAAACAAATACCAACAAACATATAACCTCCTCTTCTAACTCCTCTTCTACCTCCTCTTCTACTGTTTCTTCTTTATCTCTATCCCTTGAACTTCACACTCTGTTGGGTTCTCCCTTGCATTGATTGCTATTGAACCCGACTCTCATTCACCTCCCCGGCGGGCTTGACTGAGATACATCCCTCCCCGGTAGTTAACTAGTTAATAGCGGGGCTACTAAATATCTTCTACCATAACTACCAAATACCAAAACAATCAACACCACCACAAACCGTCATATCCTTCAGCATTCCTAACGCAGCCCGTTACCCGTTCCCTCAAACCCTTTTCCGAGATCAACTAGGCGGTGTGTGTGTGTGTGTGTGTGCCAATCCAGCAGCAAAAGCCCCAACCATGGCCTGGTCGACTACCACTACCGTCGCGGTGACGTGCCTGCTCTTCCTCCTCTTTACACGGCCTACCCACGCGTTCGGAGCTGGCAATATCGCCTCCATATCCAAGATAGAGGGTCAGAATTGGCGCCATGGCGATATTGAGGATGTGATCCTGACATTGCTGATGGCCCGGTCCGCCGGTGGGAAGAAGTTTTCAAAAATGCATCTCAAGCGTATCTATTTTGGAAATTGGCTTCGGGTATGGTTTTTGCTCTTATATACATACATTTTTTTTATTAAACTTCTTCTTTTTTCTTTTTTGGTGGTATTGTGAAACAGCATGGAAAACTAACTTTTTCCCAAAGGATTATAGCCAGGCCATCGATATTGGTACCGTGAAATATGTCTCGGCGGAGGCTATCAGACTTCTCCTTTGGGTTTTGGGATTTATGAGCTTTGGGTATTAACTATTGTTACCCCCTCCCTACCTACTGGATCTTCTGGAATGAAATCATTTTTTACCTGATTTGAAACTATCCTAAATTATGATTTCTTCAGGTACGGCACGGGCGAGTTTGAAGTCACCATTGATCGCCTCGGATGCTACCAACCTACGGAACATATCGATAATCCATTGGGATATGGCGAGGGCCAAGACCCGCGTCGATACTATTCGCGCCTCAGGGGCCCTGTTGACGAACAGAGAGAGTTAGGCATCGATCCTCGTACAGGTAAGAGACTGTCAGCCGTCATTATTCAATCAATGCACTGCTGCGGCTGACTGTGATCTCGGTTTCTAGGTATGAAGAATTATATCGCAACTGAGGACCTGGGTATCGACAATTCTGCTACTCTGCTCAGAAGAATTTTCGGCGAATGCATTGCACTGGGCCGCAGATATTCGCGCTCCGGCAGAGAGGCTGATTTATTTGAGGCCTTGAGACTTCTTGGAACTGGCCTGTAAGTTTTACTGCTATTATGTTTGATATTTAGGTGTCTATTTGTCTAACAGACGGATTAAAATAATCTAGACACACTCTGGAAGACTACCTCGCTCATAGCAACTATACAGAACTTAGTCTTATTGAGCTAGGCGAGACTAATATTTTCCCTCATGTGGGGAGAAACACCATGATTGAACTCAGAGGAGCTAGAAATCCTGTTTATCCCATTGTTACCGGCACATTCGGCGGTGGTGAGTAAACGAGCATCCGGATTGAAGTGGAAATACATTCAAAAAAATGCACTACTGACATGTTCTCTACCTTGTAGTTGACTTCCTCCATAGTGTTATGGGAGAAATTTCTGATAAAGCAACGCAGTCGGAAATCCAAAACCTGGAGGGCCTGATCAAGGAATCCGAAAACCAAAAACCACAGGAAGGATTTCTCCAGGCCCTCCTCGATAAGATCCCCGACAGTCTCTTCGGGGGTGACGACAGCACAGGCAAAATGAATGAGTTCCAGTCCAATGCTGAGTCCACCAAGCAGCGGAACGAGAATATTACTCCTCGCGAGTCCGAAGCATGGGCCACTTACATGAATGATGTTCACCAACAGATGTACCCCCTCCTGGAATGGCATGACAACTTGATGAAATCGATCAACGAGGCAATCGACAAGATACCCGTTCTTCCCGAGCTGATTGAACAGGCACAGGAGCAGATTACCGTTTTTGTCTTTTCCGTTATGGCCCCCTATGTTCTCCCGATCATCAGACAGGTCAAGCAGGAGCTTGAAACGGGTTCATCGGAGGTCATCCAAAACAGCAAGCAGGAGCAATTTAACACCTTTACTGATGATTACTGTACCGATCCGACTCACTCCATGCTTTCCAAGGACCATTTCAGCAATGTTTTGAACGAGCCTGCTGGAAGTCAGTTCTTTCTACTATTTTAACCCCCACTCCTTTTCTCCCATCCCTCCAGATTTAGTTGCCGGGAACATCACCCGATCTCTGACAGTGTGCTTACTAACTGATCTATTGTTTCCAGAGGCTGCTTCGGAGATTGTGAGATGGGTTGTTCCCCAGATCATGGAATGCTGGGATGACGAAAGCGTCGACGTTGACCGTGTGATGAATAGGATTATCAGTGGCGTCCTTCACCACCCTGCTCTGCGTGAGTACGGAGAAGATGGCGCACAAGAGATGCGCGGCATTATGTTCGGAGTTGTCGAGAGTTGGTGGAACGAACAAGGGAGACGCGGCCAGGACTCACTCCGTCAGCAACTCCGCAGAGAAGGTGTGCAGAATGGTGAAAATCATAAGCCTGGTGTTCACGACTCCGGCCACGGTTGTGGCAAACCAATGGGTCTCCCTAACCGCGACCGCCCCGTCGCAGGAGGTGCCCTGGATTTGTTCGGCCTCGAAGGCCTAAGAGCTAAAACTTCGAAGTCGAGCGCTTCAGACATAGAAAAAATGGCTTCTAAAGCTATTGGCGGCGGATTGCTTGGGAGTTTGGTTGGAGGGATAGTTGGTAGCGCCGCGGGTGGTGAATTCGAGGAACGTGATGACGGTAAGCGCCATAAGGAGAAGAAAGACAACTACTCAGATCCTCATTATCATTCTTCCCATTCCAAGGGCAAGGATTATGATAAAGAAGAAAAGAAGAAGAAAAAGAAGGATAAGGAGGAGAAAGGGGACAAGGATGAAAAATATGAGAAAAGAGACAAAGATAAGAAAGAAAAGAAGGACGAGAAGGATAAGAAGGACGAGAAGAAGAAGGACGAGAAGAAGGACGAGAAGAAGAAGGACGAGAAGAAGGACGAGAAGAAGGACAAGGAATATGAGATTGACGGGAATGATAAGAAAGACAAAAAGGATAAAAAGGACAAGAAAGACAAGAAAGCTGACAAAGATAAAAAATATAAAGAACATAAGAAACACAACGACGGCGACGACTATGAACGGGAGGGTGGCGGTGAGAGGTACGAACGAGACAGGTACCAAAGCGGAGGTTACCGCCAGCCACAACATGGTGAAACCGCTGGCTATGGACGTGCTGAAGAAGGGTTCGTTATCCACTACTGCTCTTTTCATTTTCTAACCCCCTCGTCTAAAAAATTCTTACTTTTCATACTATATTATATGTATGGTAAAAACTAACTTTTTGTTCTCTCCACGATTCGAAAAGGTACAATAGAGCGAGCTCCGGCGGCTACGAGGCGGGCGGACATGGTGGCTATTCCGGCAGCGAGAGCCGTGGCCATGGGCACAGTGAGTCTCAGCGTTACGGCGGAGGGGATCGGGGTGGTGAGGCTCGTGGCTATAGTGGAGGTTATGGCAGCGAGAGTCGTGGTGGTTACGGCCATCAACAGGAATACGGGACCTCATCTCACAAGCATCATGGCCACCGTGAGCGCTCCAAGTCCCGCGAAAGGTCTTCTCGCCGGTACGAAAGCGGACATTATGGCAACGATGAGCGCCGTCATGGTAGTCGTGAGCGCAGCCGTGATCGCAGGCGACATGACGACGACAGCGGCGATGATGACTATCGTCGTCGGCATAAGAAGAAGGATGATGATGGCGATGACGGTAGTGATGATGGAAAGAAGCATAGGCGTAAGCATAGGCATCACAGGCGTGATTCTTAGATGCTTGGGTTTGTTTACGGCTGTTTGGCATGGTTGGATTGGTACTTGAATGGCCTGAACGAAAGAAAGGTATAGGTGAAATATTGAATTGGTATTTGCTAGATACGGGAGGGTGTGATGATGATATTTGGACAATTTTCTGTTTTCTTCAGTCTGAATCGATTAGTTGCATAAAACAATTGAACTACAGGAATATTCTAACAGTAAATAACTACCATCATTGATGTATAATTTTTTGTCGTCATAATAGTAACAAAAAGTCAAAAAGGAAAAAAGTAAGGATGAAAGAATAGGGGAACATCTGACTGCACTTTAGAACTAAAGGGATATTCATTGCTTCGTTACTTCATTTCTCGAGACCTGGTTATTGACAGACTTCCTCTGGCAAGTTAAGTTGTAGAGAATACAAACCTCAATCCACCACTCGCAACATATCAAACGCCTCATGCCCAACAAGCCTTCGAAGAATCTTCATCGGATCCATCCTCTTCGTTTTCTTCTTTGCCTCTTTCTGAACAACTGCCCACTCCCCATCCCCATCACCTTCCACCTCATCCCGTTTTTCTCCCCCGTCCTCCTCCTCCTCCTCTCCAAACATCCCACCATCCAAAAACACCTTCATCAATGCCTGACTCTGCCCGCTCACCAACGCCGTCCCCTGAATCTCGAACGTGACGGGAACCGCCCCTGCTCTCGCCGCTAGGTTCCAGTAGACCAACTGAGGCACCTCATACCCATGCTTCCTAAACTCCCGCTCGACAATCTGGTGATGGGTCTGCCATTGCGCCCCACTTTCCGCGTCCCTAACCCAGTCACACTGTGCCTCATCAAACTCCATGTCGCTAAACACAAACACCGTCTTGACCATATCTTCTGGCGGAATCTTATTCTCCACGGCCAGGGGCAATAGCAAGTCCCGAAACACCTTGATAAAGTCCGTGTTTTGCCCCCACGGCACAGTGCGTACGTTTTCCACGCGCTCCGCCAAAGACATGCCATTTATAATATGTATCTTAGGCTCTTCTGAGAAGGTGATAATCCGCCCTCCAAACGGCGGTTTGGTTACTTCAGCCATCACAAGACTGAGGCCAATGGCATTGTGTAGTGGTCCTATTCTGTGTCGATCCAGAGGGTCCTCCATAGAGCCACTAACGTCACATAGGGCTATAGCACTACTAAGGGTCCCAGAGTCCTTGATGCGCTGCACTAGCGTCTTCCATTGCGCATCTGCGACGCCGTAATCGTCTGATGCAACTCCCGAATAGTGTGGCCAAACTTCTTTCACAAGTAAACCGGGGGTCAGGATGGCGCCGGAGATTTTAGCATCACCCTTCTGCACGGCCTCAATGTAACACTTGAAACGCTCAGTGTCTTTTTTCTGGAAGACGCCCTTGTATTGGTTCATGGCCAGGGAGGGGACTTTGGAATATTCAATGTTTGAGAAAGTTTTGGCGGAGATGTCGCGTTCGACGATAGCAAGAGCTTTGCGAAGCGGGGATAGGGTGTGGGCGCGGTAGTTTTCACGAGCACGCTTGAGGTAGACTTCTCGAGAGTGCGATTGGGTACCTGTAGAGTCGGGGTTAGGCCCGAGCGCGGATTCAGGGAAGAGGAGCTCCGATATTGTGGAGGCGATGAGGGTGTATTTGTCGTGAAAACGTTCTAGAGAAGGAGCCCATTTTGCACAGAGGGAGATTTCACGGAGCGCTGCTTTATTGCTGTTCTTGGTGCCGGATTCAAGGAGGAGCATATCCTTCCGTAGCTGTTCGGCGAAGAGCCGGGCAACGGTTAAGTGGAGGACGCGGTGAAAAGGATCAGTGGCGAGGCGGTTGAGGACTTTTTCACGGCGCCTCGCTTTTTCAGCCCTGGATACCGCTTTCTGTTCAAGCTCGAGTTCAGCGGGGGACTTGTTTTTTTCCTTTTGGGCATCTGCCCTTGCCCCTCTTCTGTACCGACCACCCGTTTCCGTTCTCAGCGGCCGTGTGCCGTCCAGCTTCCTCGGAACTCGATGATCCACCAACAGTACTCGGTCAGGATTGCTCATGTCCAGTTTCCCCTCCACCGATAGGACCAAAATATTGAGCAAGTCTTTCCAATATCCATGAGAGCCGCTGTGGATAACACCATAATCATCCACCTCCACCGTGTCCTTTTCATCCCCCTCACCAACATTCTCAACAACAACCTGTTCATCACCCTCCCTTTCCTTCGCGTCCTTTTTAACCACAGGTCTGTAGAGCCACTTCAAATTTCGCAAAAGTGTTCGTGGATGGTACTGGCCCAGCCACCCTAGCTGCTGATAAAACTTAGTTTTATCCCCCTTCCCCAAATGAATACTGCGGACCGCCCAAATAATTTTGAGCGTCATCAACGAATCGGCCTGCCATGACTGCTCAAGCATTGCCGCTAGTGATAGGGTGTCACTGTCGTCGCGATCGCCATCACTGTCATCACCGTCAACGTAATTAAACAGTTCCAGCAAAGGGGACTGTGTTGACGCAAATGCCATCCCGTTGTTTGTCGTCAACATGCGATTTCTCCGCGCCATTTCGGCTTTCAGGGCTTCCTCGCTGACGGTAGGGTCTATAGCGGCGCGGTCAAGGGCATCGACGAAAGAGTTGCCAGTTGTGTTTGACTTTGTTGTCTCCGCAACCGCCGAGTCGGGGTCTTTGCCTGTATCAATTTGCAAATTGCGCACAGCATTCTCTACGCCAGCGAGAGCGGGAAGGGTTTTGAAGATATGCGCCTCAAACTCTGCGTCAGACATCCGTATGCATGGGTCTTCTGGCAGGAGGACTGGGAAGCTAGAGTCCATAGAGCTGGTTTTCACCCTCTTTGCCGGAGGTAGTAGTTGTGTTGATGGCCTTTCACCTTTAGATCGCTCCTCCCCAGAGTTGGAGGGGTTGTTGGTATCCATTGTCGATAACGAATCTTGGTCAATTGTTATTATTCGAGTGTTGACCGGGTCGTTATGCTTTGCTGGTAAGAGATGAAACAGATGAATAGAAGGACATACCTTCTATTTGTCTATAAAGAAGACTTTGTAGATGTATCAAGTCATCCACCTGGCCGCAAAGGTTTTATTTACTTTTGGGCCCAAGTAGCAGTTGGCTGTAGACTACATGCAGGTGGGTATATGTATTGACCCCAAATAAATAAAGCTTTAGATCCTGAATAAAAAACCTATTAACCAGATCAGTTCCACACGGGAGAATCAGGAAAAGAGGGAAAAAAGAAGGAAGAGCACAACCACATAACCTTTTAGTGCTTACCATGAGCGATGGCAGGCCATATAAGTATCCCGCCCCCCACCACAACCACCACCGACAGACCCCTCCAACGACCCCTCCATTTCAACGATGGGAGGTTGGTTTTCTGAGTCACTGGCAGCAAGTTTGACTAGTTTATTTCTTCCCGCATGGCGAATCATGAGCAAGCTATGCACAAATTGTAGGGGAAAACCCTTGTTCTTAGGCACTCACTCGCTTACCCGTTTTGCTCCCCGCCAGGTGCCAATGTTCAGCTCGGAGAGTTGGTATGGCCTGGGAGGAAAGAAAGAAATAAAATGAAGTCACTATGCATGCGAATATATAGTTGCGGGCAAGTAACTAACCACCTCCGAGGAAGAAATGTCAGACGGAGAAACTGATACAAAAAACTTCAGACGAGTAACCCCCACTTTAACAATTGCTATCAAATGTCTAATAAGCCATTTTTTTGAAGCGGAACCAACCAAGGCATATTAAAAAAAGGGCACAATTCACACGACTTACACTCCCAATCATATGATAGAATTACCCAGGTTTATGAAGAAAAGAGACATCGATTCATTGTGAAGTCCAAGCGTGTATTTGGAACATCGAGCATACAGGTTGAAGTCTCATGTGTATTTTCTTCTTTCATGGAAACTGATCAACCCTTGTCGACGTGGACATCGGTGTGCCTTCAAGCGCTAATCGCATAATGTTACGTATGTGGGATATGATCTCGGACGATTTCCCCCAGTTCCAGTCAAGTCCTGAACCAATTCTCGAATACTAAATCGACAGTTGTGCCCTGAACTTTAGCAAGCTGAAAGTATTTCCTGTGCAGAGTAAATATCGAGTCCTCACTCACCTTAGAGTCGTGATCAATTCGGAGGAAATAGAACTCGACACCATCGCTGCATATTCCATAAACAGTAGCGTTCTTCCTTCCGTCCTCCTTCCGCCTCGAATGCACGATACCTAGCCCCGAAAGAAAGCAGCATACGTCGTTAGCAAAGTGCATTCTACGTATTGTTTATACGCCCGGGACAAGAAACCGATAATTCATATATGCCCCGCCCCCCAATCAGACAAGTCATACATACTCATAAGGGCCAAACATTTTCCCTCCCCCTGCCGCGCCGTGGTCTCCCCACCCATCGCTACCTACAACCACCAAATTTGACGCCATCTCCTTTGCGTCCGGGACCCATACCACAGCGCGAAATCTGCCGTGCCGTAGAGTAGGCGTGCGCGGCCATTATATTCCACTGCACTCGATAATGGCGTCTCCACGCTCAATCGCACTATCTCCGGCCCCACGGGGCACCAAGATGCATCAGATAGTGTTGGGGATGCTTGCCCAGGAATGATTTCAGAATCAGGAGGAGCAATAGACTGATCTGAGATGACAGCATTATAGCATCGTTCCTCTGCTGCAAGACAGTTCAATAGTATGAGGCTCAGGCGACAACGGACTAGACCTTCACTTTTGCGGCCGGAGCTGATATGATCGAGATCGGATAGGAGAGTACCTATGCCTGGGTAATTAGCGGTGGAGATTGTACACTTTCCAGTATATCCAGGCATATAAGATCCGCAGTCAAAGTAGTGGGCAAATCCCTTACTCAAGTAGTGGAGATATCCATACACGGCAAATCCCAAATACTCGGATCCTTATCACACTTCAACTTGAACATTCCAACTACATCTTCTGGTCTCACTTCGTCCGTAGGAAGCTAAAAGCAGAAATCAAAATAAACAAACCTTCAGTTAGCACCCAGTAATTCAGTGTCTAGCCACGCCCTACCTCATGAATAGGACCCAGCAGCCATCTTTGAAGCTTAAAGCGAGCTAGGGAGGGAGGGAAACGCACTATATCCTGCATCACCTCATTGAGTATTTCGATACGGGCGAAAAGCAAATTGCGCATGTCTAGAGGGAGTAGGGGAGATAATTTGTCCCTAAGCCAGCACACGAAGCCCATGCAGTGTCGGGTCACTAAGGGATGCATTCTTGTAGCTTTCCTTTAGGTGGCGTCTTTAAAGAACGTTTGTGATGTCGGCATGTAAGAAATGCAACAAGAAAAAATAGCAACGCGGGTAAAAAAAATAGTTCAATGCTGAGAAGACTGGACGTATCTTCGAACTCTTGAACCCGTGATGGATGCAATCACAGACAAAAAATGGCATGGAGGAAGAGAACAGACCTGGGAAATAGAATGAGGAAACGGAGAGTGACGAGTGCCAGTTCGCAGCCCCCTCCCGTCTTCCGTATGTGTATTTACTGACACGAGACGGAAGGTCCATGGCTGGTGTTTAAAATAGAGTATTTGGGAAGGCAGATTTGATCGAAGAAAGTATGACGTGCTTTCGTGGACAAACATGAAGACGAGACTATAAGCAAGCCTTGCCATATGAATAGCCATATGAATATATATATATATACATATATATATATATATGAAAGTACAAGCGTGATATTATGCGTTGATTATTTACAAACGTCGATTGATATTCACTTTTTCGCCAGAAAATCCAACAGGAAAATCCTGCAATCGAAAGGTCGCGAGAATGGCTAACTAGGTATATAAGACGTACGGATATGCGTCTTACTTGGCGATTCGTTAGACGATTCGCAAAATAGTAGCTTGATCTGATATCCGACTTGCAGGAAGGAATATTGGAACGCCCAGTGGCATTGATACCTAGCTCCATCGGTGGTTATATGGCGCAAAATGTCAAGTTAGATGGCATTGGCTACAGACCATTTTAAATGATATCCCGCGCCCATGTCAACCAAACATTTTGACGTGCTACCATGCCTTGACCTCTCCAACACCTGGAGGCTCTATCCGGACAATTTTATCGGCATTTAAGAGTGACAGCGGGTCAAAAGCTTGTTTTAACTGGTGGAAGTTAGAAAATCGTATTTGCAGGTGGGTAAGGAACAAAGAAATGACAAGGACCGGGAAGCTTACCCTTCTCATTGCGTCCACTGTCGATTCACCAAGTTCATGTGGGAGATAGTCTCGTTTGATAAGACCTACACCATGCTCACCGGTCACAGTTCCCTCCATTTCCACAGCCCTTTTGACCATGCGATGGATGACCCCTTCAACAGCTTCGCGCTCCTCTTTGTTAAACAAGAGGATAGCTATGACACAGATAATTAGCATTAAAAATACGTTTTCGCGGTAGAAAGGAATAAACAAAAGTGGTCATAAGGCGCAGGATGCATGTATTTAATCTCACCATGGAAATTCCCATCTCCAACATGCCCGCAAATACCCGCGAGTAGACCCTGCTTTACAATGTCTTCCTTGGTCTGCTCGATGATATCTGGCAGCCGGCTGATGGGGACAGCAACATCAGTTGTCCATACACGATCGTCAGGGTTCCGCTTCATCGCCATAACGCTCCACAGAGCCTCCTTTCTCGCACTCCAGAGCTCAACTTTCTCCTGATCATTGCGAGCGAACTCGAATGATTGACTCTTAGTTGAGGTCGCAAGGTTCCTCACGAGGGCGATCTGCTCTTTGACGCCCAACGGGGTACCAGTGAATTTGAGAAACAGCGTAGGTGCTTCTTTCCACGTCCGACTTGTAGATTGGCTAGCATTGATGCATTTCATCTGGACATCATCCAGGATCTCAATGCCTGCAACGGGGATGCCTTCCGCTACGATCCTCGCCACGCACTCAGCTGCATTGTGGATAGTCGGGAATGAAGCAACGGCTACGCTTTCACTTCTAGGTTTGACTGTCACTTTTAAGGTTGCCTCTGTGATCAGGCCCAGGGTGCCTTCGCTGCCAATGAAGAGTCTCGTTAGGTCATATCCTGCACTTGATTTGCGTGGGCGTTGTCGGGTCTTGATTATAGTTCCGTCAGCGAGAACAACTGTTAGCGAGATAACCCACTCTCGCATCGTTCCGTACCGGTACGCATTGGTTCCCGAGCAGCCAGTGCCAATCATTCCGCCAATCTCTGCCCCGGGCCCTGGATCAGGAGGGAAGAAAAGGCCCTGCTTCGCCAATTCTTCATTTAAGTCCTCCCAGCCCACCGCTGGCTGAACCACCACGTCCAAATCCTCCTTGTGTAAAGCGAGTATCTTGCTCATGCGCTGGAAATCAATGCAGATACCCCCTCGCGTAGATGTAAAATGCCCTTCCAAACTAGTCCCACCAGAATAGGGCGTCACTGGAATCAGTCGTTCGTGGCAGACTTTCATGATCCGGGAAACTTCCTCGGTTGTCGAGGGGTATACGATCAGGAATGGTTTTTCATGTTCTTTGTAGGCGTACGAGGACCACTCCGAGCCAGAATGAGCGTCGACATCGTGTTTTGCAGTGGAGACATTTTCCTTGCCGACAATCTCGACGAAATCGGCCCATGCGGCCTGGAGGGTCGAGGGAGAAGTGTCATGGCGCGGAGGCCGGGTGTCAGCCAGGGGGGTCGTGGAGGTGGTGGGAAGGCTGCCGGGTTTCAAAGATCCGAGATAGTAGCAGCCCAACGATGCGGATACAAGCACTGCGAAAAGTCCGTTTGTCAATTGGCCGTAGAAGGATCTTAATGTAGAGCGTAATCGCGCAAACAACTCCACATACCCACTGTCATTGCAAAAGCCCGAATGCCTGGAGAGGTGTCATGTTGAGCTCTGGCATATCGAGCTTGCTCTGCGCGTTCTCTAACCAATCGCTGCTGCGTGCTTTCGTATAGCTGACCCTTGAACGACGGCCTCTCCTCCTTACAGCGCGAAGTGGTCCCAAACCGTCTTGACTGTTGTCGAAAGCAACGTGCGAGAACGGGATGTGCGGTGGAGATGGATGTTTGTGTGTGATGAACGGCCCGTATAGCCGTCGAAGCGGCAGAGTGGGTGCGGAACATTGTGCTGAAAAGAAAGGGAAAAAAAATTAAAAAAAAATAAGAAATATCTAGTGACGATGATATGAGAAACACACCGGAGGGCACAATTGGAACCGGCGGCTTTCAGGATGATTAATTGAGCCGGCTAGCTTTGCAGCTATTTACATATTTAAATATAATAATACTGGGGTCGAGCAGTTAACTAAATATCACACTATTATATTTAAATACTACGATCAGAGTTATTTTTGGCCATATCAGCCTTCACCAGACAAACAACTATAGTTAACTACAAGAGCCGTCTACACTTTGCTTAATGGTACTACAAAATGCATCAATTGATCTATATTCACAGGTTATCATCTAACTATCTATTTTGCTAACGTTTTTCCGTCAATCCCACTAATAACAGTACTCCGTAGTTATACGTTACTCCGTACAGCATATGGCAATGATAAGCGCTGGCTCTTCAGCTGCGTCATATAACTAGTTATCTAGAGGTAAAGTGCACTAAATATGAAACTATGGAGTCTTTAAATACTTGGGAGTTAAATAACCTTCCCTTAGGCAACTATTTAATCGGGGAAGCTCCTTTCCGGGTTTGCACCTGGATGCAACAACTGTTACCCATCCTTCGTGGAGCACACAGGACATCATATTAATAATTCCTATCGTTGTGGAACCCGATAACAATCCGTTATTTAATCTGCTTGAAGAGGGACCCATAAGCAAGCAATAGCTGTGGGTTTGGTCTCTTGCGGGGTTGATATTGCTCTCGACTGGAACATTACCATGCGGGTTATTAGTCCTTGGCCCGCGTTGCACTCAGGTTGAGGTAAATAGGCTTCAAGCGCAAACATATGTATATATATGTGTCTACGATCTCCCTTCAGATTGGTTTCTGAAGAGCTCAATAATGCCCATAGCTACATCCTAGCCACTGGTTAAAAGGTCCTCATTTTATCATATCATCATAGTTTCAACCCAAAATGTCCGAACGCACCGTTATCGCCCTCAACGAGGGCTGGGTTTTCAAGCAGGCAGACGATGAACAGGCCCAGTTTTTATCCGTTTCCCAGTTCCCAACAAACGTCCATCTGGACCTGATGCACCATGGGCTTATCCCCGACCCCTTCATTGGCAAGAATGAGCTTGCTGTACAGTGGGTTGGAGAGAAGCCCTGGTTATACAAAGCTTCCTTCGATAATCCGCCGCTTAGAGACGGGGAGAAGGCAGTTTTGGCCTTCGACGGTCTTGATACGCATGCCACTGTACTTCTAAATGATACGAAGATCCTCGAAACGGAAAATATGTTCATACCTGAGCGGGTAGATGTTACTGAGCTGCTTCGAGAATCGAAGGGTTCAAATGTGTTAAGCATCACGTTTGCGAGCACATTTCTACTCGGAAAGAAGATCAAAGAGCTGTACCCAGAGCATCGCTGGGGTTGCTGGAATGGAGACTGTAGCCGTCTTGCAGTGAGAAAGGCGCAGTATCACTATGTATGATTGCTCTGTTCTGCCCCAGGAAAACTCAACATGGTTTACTCACTCATATTCCTGTAGGGCTGGGACTGGGGCCCGACTCTCATGACTTGCGGACCATGGCGTCCTGTCAATCTGGAAATTTACAAGGCCAGAATTTCAGACCTCCATTTCCGGCAGAATGTGAACAAATCCCTGAAACACGCGAAATTGGTTGTC
The DNA here is from genome assembly GCF_000003525.1 of Blastomyces dermatitidis ER-3. Lineage (NCBI taxonomy): Eukaryota > Fungi > Ascomycota > Eurotiomycetes > Onygenales > Ajellomycetaceae > Blastomyces > Blastomyces dermatitidis. The sequence continues at coordinate 6,316,498 of NW_025544776.1, read as the reverse complement.
ACTGCAGAGGTAGAAGGCGACGCAGATAATGTGGCATTCCACATTTCCTTGGGTGACGAAGAGAAAGGTTCAGAGACAGTCGATATCAAGGATGGTATCGCGTCAGTGACCTTCCACGTTCAAGATCCTCAACTGTGGTACCCGTCAAAATATGGTAAACAGCCTCTCTACACGCTGTCTGCAACGCTATCATCCAATAGAGTCAAGCTGGATTCTACTAGCAAACGTGTTGGTTTAAGGAGAGCCGAGCTTATCCAAAGAAAGATGGATGGTGCGGAAGGCACTTCCTTTTTCTTCGAAGTGAATAATATTCCGGTTTTCTGTGGCGGGAGCAACTGGATTCCCGCGGACAACTTCATACCCCGAATTCCACCCCAGAAGTACTATGACTGGGTCAAACTGATGGTTGCCGGTAACCAAATGATGGTCAGAGTCTGGGGAGGCGGTTTATTCGAGGAACAAGCATTTTACGACGCCTGCGACGAGCTGGGTGTATTGGTTTGGCAGGATTTTCTTTTCGCCTGTGGAAATTATCCAGTGTTCCCAAGCTTTCTTGAGAATGTGAAGCGCGAGGCGATTGCAAATGTCAAGGTCCTTAGACATCATCCTTCAATAGTGCTATGGGCCGGAAACAATGAAGACTACCAGTTCGCAGAGAGCGAGAACTTGAATTGGGACCCCAGCAACAATGATCCTGACAGCTGGCTAAAGTCTGAGTTCCCAGCACGATATATTTACGAAAAGGTCTTGGTTGACGTGACGAAGGATTTGATACCAGATACGTACTATCATTTCGGCTCGCCCTGGGGTGGGAAAACTTCAGCCGATCCCACCATCGGCGATATCCACCAGTGGAATGGTAAGCATGGCTTTATCTGTCTCATCGGCTATTTTAAAATATTAATTTCATCAATATATAGTTTGGCACGGCACGCAAGAGAAGTATCAAGACTTTGATAAACTCGGCGGCCGATTCGTGTCTGAATTTGGCTTGCAAGGCTTCCCCGACATAAGGACAATTGATGGATACCTAACAGGCGGTAAAGTGGACCCGGAGAGACACGCGCAATCATCCACCGTCGATTTCCACAACAAAGCCGCAGGCCACGAGCGCCGCATTGCCATCTACCTGGCCGAAAACATCAGATACAACCTCGAGCCCCTGGAACAGTACATCTACGCTACGCAGCTCATCCAAGCAGAATGCCTTTCCAGTGCCTACCGGCTCTGGAAACGTCAGTGGAAAGGGCCAGGCCGTGAATATTGCGCTGGCATTTTGGTCTGGCAAATGAACGACTGCTGGCCTGTCACATCCTGGGCCCTTGTCGATTACCATCTCCGTCCCAAGCATGCGTTCTACGCAGTAAAGCGCGAACTGGCCCCCATCACAATCGGCCTAAAACGGACCTCCCACACTGAATACGCGGACAAGTACACGAACGCCTACTACAAGACAACGCACAAAGTCGAGATATGGGCATCAAACCTCACGGTTAACCCGAGAAATGTGAGTGTGATACTTAAGGCTTGGGACGTCATCACGGGCCGCGAGATTTACTCCAAAACACTTCACGACCGTTTCGTTCTAGAAGAGAATAGGAGTATGGAGATCGCTGAGTTGGAAGTACCTACCACGGATGAAGAGGGGAAAAAAACCAAGGACGGAGAAGAGGCTAACCGTACGGTTGTCGCGGCATATCTCCTTGAAAACGGCGAGCAAGTGGCGCGCTATGTCAATTGGCCTGAACCGCTGAGATATGTCCACCTGCAGGCTCCCAAGGAATTGCGAGTGGCGCTTTCAGTGGATGGGAAACACGTGGAGTTGTCAGCGGAGGTGCCGGTGAAGGGTGTGGCGGTATATGCGGATGGAGATGAGGTGGTGTTTGATGACAACTGTGTAGATCTGGTCCCTGGGGAGACTGTTTATATTGGAGTGAAGGGACTGGATAAGGGTCATGGGGATAGGATTTCTGTGAAGTATCTAGGATCGTCGTGAGGGTATGGAGGAATGGATCGGCTTCTAGAGCAATGGCGGCGCGGGTGGAGACCTGCCTACTTCCTAACTTTAGTTCGTCCTTGCGTGTTTCGTTTTCCTAAGGCTCTTCTTATGTGCTGTCCAATTTTCGCCCATAGACGGGATGGGATGCCTTGTTGCCGAATTTAAGATAAATTATATCTGCATGCAGAAAATGACGTCAACAGTACTCATCAACATGAAGTACCTGCTCTAATGTATTAATGGGCGAAGGTGCGAATTACATATAAAGAGGGAGTTTAACCAAGCATTACGGCAGCTGGTAAAGATAAATATTCCGAGGCGGACAAAAATAGCTATAAACACAAACATCAAACCATGGTAAGTTACAAAATTAATGCTCCATCTCAACGCTGCCAATGCAAGTGCGTCATCCTGCCCACTTTTCCCCGCAAAAATGATTGAGTTTAATCATTCAGCTTTCTGTCTACTGTACTCTTGATCTGTATACATATTATACATATTATACTCCCCTTCAATTCATTTCTCCCACTTGTATATATAAATTTAATTGTATTTAAATTTGGTTTGCCAATACAACGTACATATTAACACTCACCATATCGAACAAGCATGCCTAGCGAACCCCCACAGGTAGGTTCAAATGTCAGCCTGCGTATAGAACGCAATCGAACGGCTTATTGTTGCATTCCCTCCACGGATCCATTAGATTTCCTTATAATAACATACTTTTCTATTCTACCTAATGATACGAGGCGGCGTGCTAATTAGAAACGCATTACGGGGTGTAGAACCTCTCCTTCATCCTCGAAGGCATAAAGAAAGTCTCCTATAAAGATAGACCCGTCCCGGCCATCAAAGACCCTCACGATGTGCAGGTCCACGTCAAATACACCGGTATTTGTGGCAGCGACGTACGTCCAAAGCATACATGCCTCCTTTCAACTAAGCCTCAAAAAGAAAATAAAAGCACGTAGCACAACTCTCACTAAGTCAACCCACAGGTCCACTACTGGGAACACGGCTCCATCGGCCCCTTCATCCTAACTTCCCCCATGGTCCTCGGCCATGAATCCAGCGGTATAGTCACCTCCATCGGCTCAGCCGTCACAAGCCTACAACCAGGCGACCCCGTCGCGCTCGAACCAGGGATTCCCTGCCGCCGCTGCGAGCCCTGTCTCAGCGGCAAATACAATCTATGCCTCCGTATGGCCTTCGCCGCCACGCCGCCCATCGATGGCACGTTGGCCAAATACTACGTCCTCCCCGAAGACTTCTGCCACAAGCTACCCGAGAACGTTGGGCTCGACGAGGGCGCGCTGATGGAGCCGCTCAGCGTTGCTGTACATATTACAAAGCAGGCGCGTGTGCAGCCGGGTCATTCTGTGGTTGTATTTGGCGTGGGGCCCGTGGGATTGCTGTGTTGTGCGGTTGCGAGGGCGTTTGGGGCATCGAAGGTCATTGCGGTTGATATCCAGCCGGCCCGGTTGCAGTTTGCGGCCCAGTATGCGGCTACGGGTGTCTATGAGCCGGCTAGGGAGGAGAGTGCGGAGAAGAATGCGGAGCGGCTACGGGTGCAGCATGGGCTGGGTCGCGGGGCGGATGTAGTCATTGATGCGTCAGGGGCGGAGTCATCTGTGCATACGGGTATCCATGTGCTCAAGACTGGCGGAACGTATGTGCAAGGGGGGATGGGGAGGGATGTGATTTCGTTCCCGATTATGGCGGTTTGCACGAAGGAGGTGGATGTTCGTGGTAGTTTCCGGTATGGTAGTGGTGATTATAAGTTGGCGCTGACGCTGGTGGGGGAGGGGAAGGTGGATGTTAAAAAGTTGGTGACGGGGATGGTAGCATTCGAGGAAGCGGAGAAGGCGATTCTAGATGTGAAAGGAGGGAAGGGGATTAAGACACTCATTCGTGGTGTGGAGTATTGAATTATTGTTGGGTTGTAGTAGAGAAAACGCGATCAATGGTATCTCGCTTTTTTCAAAATTTCAGCACACTTTCTCAGGTCGTTTTCACGCATTTAAATATGATCCCAGGCGCAATGAATAGGCATTGATATTTCTCTATTCGCTTCACTTGCTCTGTCATATGTCTAAGTAGAAATCCGTTCAACAAGTCAATGTAAGATAGAACCTACACGGTTTCCCCCCGACCCGGTTCCTAATCGTTAATTATTGATTAAATATATGTGGCTATGGACTGTACGGCATGTTGGCATGATCATTGGGCGACGCATGAAAGAAAAAGGGTATTGACATAAAAAGTGACAACAGTAGAAGAAGAAGAAGAAGAAGAAGAAGTGGCATGGAAGGCAAAAGCGAATGGCATCCTATCCCTGACTCCGGATAAGTTAAAATGAAAACAAGTAGTACATTGTGATAGTGGCAATGATAGTGGCAATGAGGTAGTGAGAATAGGGAGAAGCTATGAAGATGAAACGTACAAGTGCAAATATGGCGTATTTTCAGAGTCATTGGTGGATGGTTCTGTGTATTAGTGTGGAGCGAGTGCTTGGTGCAAAATGCAGATATGCAAAGGTAAATGACGGGTACCATGCGGTGTAGCGTGCGTACAATATAGTGCTGAGGAAAGCAGAATACAGGTGTGGCGGATATGCAGATAATTGAAGAAGAAAAAGGAAAGCAAGGAGGATAAGAAGAAAGCATCATCAATATCGGAGAAGTAGAGATCGGTATAGACATCGGATGCGTAAAGAGTAAAGGAGGAAGAGGTAAAATGAGATGCCGGGAGAGTTCAGGAGGGAACGCAATCGAAGTATGGGGACGGATGGGTTAGCAGACCAACGGCATGTCATGTCCAAGCCGGGATTTCTGCCCTGAGCTAGTCCACACCAGGTAGAGGACCGTGAACTTCCAACAGGATTACCTACTCCACAACAGCCGCGGAATATTAACAACATCTACCCCTCCTCGTATTCGATCCGCCCAGCCTAAACACATCCTCCCACTCCCTCATTCCTGCTGCCCATCCACTCCCCGCTCCGCGGCTCCGCGTTTTCCTTCTCCGCATCTGCGTCATAGAGTCATCGATCGTGATCCCGCTCCGCACGCTACCTCCATCGCTCGTACCAGTACCATACATTCCCCCATCCCCGTACTGAATACCACTCTGAGGATCATCAGGGTCTATCTCGCCCAATTCGATTTTAGTGAGGATAATTCGCGCAAGCCTGTTAAAAAGTTCGTCCACATTATCCCCCGTTAAAGCCGATACTTCCACTGCAACGGGTATATTCGATTTCGCCGCCCACCGCGACGCTTCTTCTAACGCCACCTCGCGCCCTTCCGCAGTTATCGTGGCGGTCATCCTCGTACCCACTGGCGGCCCGTTGATGGATCGCAGTGAACCTCCACCAGATTCGAAGGAGAACGGAACCTGTTTGCTCGATGTACTTGACGGTGTCGGGGGTGGACGCTGGAAGTCATCGCCGTAGTCCCCTCCGCCCAGGGACATCGTGTCTTGGGAAAGAAGGTCGCTTTTGTTTCCGGCCAGGAGGATCGTTAGATTCGAGGAAGCAAGTGCTCTAGCATCCATGAGGAAGGTTGGGAGGGCGGAGAAGGAAGCATGTGATCCGACGTCGTAGATAAGGATTGCGCCGGCAGCCCCGCGGTAGTACGAACGCGAAACGGAGCGGAATCGCTCAGTACCTGCTGTATCCCATAGCTGTAGTTTTATCCGTTTCCAGCGTGAGCCGGTTCCTATCTTTACAATTTTTGACGAGAATTCGACGCCGATTGTTTGAGAGGAGAGCACGCGCCCTGTAAATCCGTGGTTTTGTTAGCTGATGAAGTTCAGTGGGTTTCTATAAAGTTGAGAAGCGCTGAGGATAACGTTGCGAGTGGGGAGGAAGTGTGAAAGAGCTAAAGGAGGTAACGGGGTGCATACACTCATTTTTCACAAAACGATGTAGGAGGCAAGATCTAGCAGATGCATGCAATACGTCAGCAACTATGCTTTTAGATGATCTTAATATATAGAGGCCTGAATTGGTATGGAAGTTGGCGTATCAGGGTTAAATTTTTGGGATCAATGAACGGTAAGGAGAACAGACTTTCCAGCGCCGCTTGGTCCAAGTAGAATCACCTTCGCTAAGTAATCGTACATGCTATCAAGCTCCTTCAAAACACCCCGAGTGTGATTAGTATCGGAACATTTGCAGAAACCATCTGGCCATCAAGGCGCATGTGGTGTCCTCATACCTGATGTCGCTCTGGGAGAGAAGACGCAGAGGAGGCATTTGACAGCCGCCTGTGACGCGCCATGGCGTCTCTGCCAACAGCTAGAACAGCAGCGGAATGGCCGTGGCAGGAGGTGATTCAGTGGAATACGTGTTGAATGCGTCGGCGGGACCTGTTGCAGTGTCTTGAAGCCATTGCACGCACATTCATATGATTGATATGGATGCAGTAGTTTGTGGCTAGTGCGGGATTGATCCGCAGAACGAGGCGCAGTCCACCGCCAAGAGTGCCGAGGTAACTTAAAAATCGCTAGTTAGCCTCCTTTTTATTATGACAGCTCTCCATAAACTGTTGAGGGTTTCGCACGAGATCTTCTCCTGGATAATCCGTATAGATCATAGACTGCATGCTTCTTTCAACACGTTGTCTTCTGTCTTTTCTGGCATTTGTTTCCTGAGTAATTGGCCTTTTGAACAAATTCCAGAGATCGATAGACCTCGGCACATCAAGCGCAAAGAAGGGTGCAAATACTCGTTATCGACACGAGAGGGACGCGTGAGATTGTTGATGCCTTGAGGCAAAAGCCTTTGGCTTTGCTGATTTTACATCGAATTCGGATCCATTATCTGCCGTCTCGGCCAGTCAAGATAGAGGCTGAAATTGTCATTTGCGGCGGCGATGTTACGAAGGACCAGGATATAAAGCTCATACAGATATCGCTCGTTTTGTCTTCTATCCCAGTCGTCCTTCTCGTTGCATTCACTAATTTTTCCTCTGTCTATCGCTATACTACATTCGAAGTAGCCGGGGCAAATTGCAAGCATGCCTTTGTCTCTGCTTCAAATTCCGACCTTCCCGTCATATACGGGACCACATCAGGTTGGCACTACAGAGTTTGAGATTCCCGTCTCTTCTCTTGAATCGCCGGCACCTCATCCAAAATCAGATATATCTCTGTCCACAATTCTGTTCCGGGTATTCTATCCTGCAGATGATGTTGACTCTGCATCGAAACCTGTCTATTGGCTTCCGGATCCGCAAGGCACCTTTACTGGTGGATTGGCGGAATTCCTAGGAGCGCCAAAACGGCTATCGAATATATTAGGGTACGGTAAACCAATCCTCTTATAATCATTTATGAGGTTTGATTTTTCTGCGTTCTAATTCTTCACAAATATGTCAGACTACTCCCAAATACAATCAAGTGGACGAAGATGCCAGCATATAGAGATGCGCCCCTGAAATCCTCCACGCTCCCTTCAAAACGTTGGCCTGTTATGGTCTTCTCCCATGGCATCGGAGGATCGAGGTATATGTATAGCTATATCCTTGGCTGTTTGGCCAGTTATGGTATTGTCGTCATTGCCCCCGAGCACCGCGATGGAAGCTGTCCCATCTCTCTTATCCGAAACGCCCATGGCCGGGTTACCGAAAGAGTGCCATTTCAACGCATCAAGCACATTTTCGAGCCGAGCATTCTTCATAAGCGACATTCCCAGCTGCGCATCCGACTCTGGGAATTAGGTCTCGTGCACGATGCCCTTCTCAAGATGGATGCTGGCATGGAAATTAAAAATTTTGCCCAAATGCAGGGTGCAAAAGCTCCCGTATTCGCTTCTAGCCTTGATATCCATCTTCCCAGCAGTATCACGTGGGCGGGCCATTCATTCGGCGCCGCAAGCGTCGTCCAATTTATCAAGTCCATATACTGGGGCCGTGTCGGTGATAAGGACCCAGCATCGACCTCGTCGGAACCACACTTCTCGCAATACCGCCCCCTGTACCAACCTCGACCAGATAGCAAGATTGTTTCACAGGTGACGCCAACATCACCCCTTATCCTCCTCGACCTCTGGAACCTCCCATTGCTGGGGGATGATGTAAAATGGCTATGGGAAAAGCCTCTGCCGTGCTATGCGGGCTCACCTAAAGATCACCTACGACAGCCAAATGTTTTGGCTGTCCTGAGCGACGAGTTTTTCAAGTGGAAAGCTGGTCTGAAGGCTACTCGATGTGTGCTCTCTCCCCACCCAGTACCCGGCCCTACCAGCCAGGACACAGCCGAACATAGCAAGCGACAGCCCAGGGTCTTCTACACCATTAACTCAGCCCATCTTAGCCAGTCAGACGTCGGCCTTTTATTCCCTTGGGTGATGCAGAGATGGGCTAAAGCCCAAGAGCCCGAGCGAACGATGCGCCTGAATGTAACTGCAATTATACAGATGCTAAGAGAATGCGGCATCCCATTTGATCTGCATGAGGACGTGAAGCATGCCTTGGAAAATGTGGCAGATGTTACCGTCGACAACGGCAATCCTGGGGTTCAGAACGGGGATGATGGCAAACCAAGCCAATTCTCTCCGAGTATTTTCGCAACACATGGCTCTGTTAGGGGCTGGTTGCCTGTTTCTTTAACAGATGATACGCCGCCTGTTGCGGAATTTGAGGTGCGGAGTCCACCCAAACTTTGAGTGGACTTGGCGTCATTCTTGATGATACTTTTTATATTCTTTGGATTCAGATATTATACCAATATTATTATTATTCTACTATGTTGAAGACTTTTAGTCGGGATGGGCACTCAATCATGGCAGTGTGGAAAGGGCAGGGCAGCTCAGTTCTAACGTTGAGGTGAACATTAGGTTCGCCACCATTTCTGGCTCTGTAGGGATTTTGGATTCATGGTGAAGCAGTTTCAGAAGTTTAGAGTGTGATCTGATCTACATTATAGGAGAATTTATACTATGTACAGTACATTGTTAGTAACGTTGGTAAAAGACCCATGTGCAATAATTTCGGCTAAAAATGTTCTCTTGGTATTCTAGTCCCTGGCGATTGGATTTGATATCAAAACGCGGGGTACGCTATTGATATACAGTATATTTCTTCCACAAATGACGCCGGAGAGCTATGTAAACCATCCAAGGTTCTACAGGGTCAAATTATTTTGGAGATATTTTGAGAAACATCACCAATGCATTCGTGGTATTAATTTCATCTGAGCTGCAAACCAAAGCTGAAAGCAACTGATGTCGAGCAGTTGCAGCCAGCTAGCAGAGTTAAATAAAAGATTTACTGCCAATCGGTTCCATCGGTCCCATCGGTCCCATTTGAGAAACCTTGGAAAGATCCACATAGCAAGTGAGGGGTATAATTCAATCCAATATGGAATCGGGATCACATCGTTTCCTTGAATGATCGGTCACTTTCCTACCCACTCTCTCCAGGATATCCTTGTATACATTTGTTCGTCTCCAGCATCTGTCACAGCACCACTTTAATAATAATAGAAGAAGAACTCCAGAATGGCAGTGTCAAAGACAGTCAAGGTCCCTCATCTGAGTGGCATCGCCGCAGGATACAAACTTTCCAGTGACACATACGACGCCTCAAAGCCCACCTGTGTGATGATCAACTCCATGTGCACGACTGCCTCGCTGTACACTAACCAATTCGAAAATAAGCAGCTCACCAGCATCATGAACCTCCTTGCCATCGAGCCGTTAGGACATGGAGCCACCAGCTCGCCCACAGATCACTTCACATACTGGGACTCGGCAATCATGGCGCTGCAGGTGATGGAGGAGCTCGGAATTCAGAAAGCGTTCGCACTGGGGACTAGCCAAGGTGGATGGATTGTGACGCGCATGGCGCTGTTGGCTCCTGATCGGGTATGTTGTTTGGGGCCTGAACCGGCGAAGCTGTCCCAGCTTTTGCTCTCCTTTCCAGAATTCCTTGACGTTCCGACGCGCCGCCACGAGGAGGGAACATGACCCGAGCAAGCACTTAAGATAGACAAAAAAAAAAAAAAACCATATTAATATGCCTTCTTTTCCATACAGATTCTTGGGATCATGCCCCTAGGCACGTCAATGGACTATGAATCGGAAGTCTCGAGGACAAAGGGATGCTGGGACCCGGCTACCTCCCTAACACCCTTTTACGAGAATCTGAACAGCGTCACAGAAACGCCCGATTTCGTAATAGACGAAGTCTGGTGTGGGATGGTAGCCAGTGTTGGATTGGGCGAAGGCGCAGATGCTGAGTTGGTCGAATTCTGGATAAACACTGTGCGGAGCGTCTATTCTGGCGACGAGGGGAGAAGGAAGGCGCGTATGGCGTTGATATGCCTTATTAGCAGAGACGGGCTGCTGCTTCGACTGAGGGATGTTAAATGCCCTGTTTACTGGCTACAGGTACGTATTATTTGCCTCTTTGCCTCTTATCTATCTCCTCTTTTTACAATCGCCATGAAAGAAACCCTGATGTTAATGGAGGGAAAAATGAACAGGGCACCAAAGATATCCCTTTCGGCACAACCTATCCCCAGGAGCAAATAGAGCTCTTTACGGGCTCGAGGGAAAAGAAACTTATATTGGTCGAAGGAGGCGCGCACTATCTCAACGCAACCAGTCCAAAAGAGGTAGATGAAGCCCTCATCGAGATGGTCAACAAGTATAAGTAATAAAGAAATCTTCATCGACGTGACAAGCACTATCACTCGAGGAACATGTGCTCAGCAGGAGTTAAATTTCAAGCTTCCGTTTCGGAATTGGAAGAGAATTGGGAGGCTTGGCACCTACCCTCTTCGGTGCTTACGAGAGTGGCGCGAGTACTGAGTACCCATGGCTTCCCTGGATCTTTTAAGAAATATACAGATTATTTACGGAGTACATTTTATATCGTAAAAAATAAGCCCTATTTTGCAACTGTACTGCATTTGTTCTGATATTAATGTGCCGTCACTCTAAGCCAGGGGTGGTCACCTTGTCTGCGTGATCACTAAATTTATTTAGTTCAAATAATTCTTCTTTTAGTTGAGTATGGAAATGTTTCGTTCATAAGCCACACCTAGTTACCTCAAAAAAGAAAATGTCAAACTCAGTGCTGGTGTCCGCTCACAATCTTCTGACATTCATAATATAAAAGTAAACTACTATTGTCACATAAGTGGGAAAATATCCTGTCCTCTCAAAAACGCCAAACAAAGAGCGGGAATAAAACATTTTCTCATAGTTTTCTCATAAAAGTCATTTCAGCATCCAATTCGTTTCCCCTTAAAACATCCCTCCACATAGGAATTCTGCGGAGAAATGGAGTGGCTCCAAAATAAAGAAGGACAAGATGGAAAAAAAGGAGGGGCATAACTGAGAAAAGAGGGGTAAATCGTATCATACCGTCCTCGCAAAACACCTTGAAGGACGCTCTACGTTGGCGAGATATATCCTTTCCTTCGCCAGATCAGATAGCCACAACATGAAAGATAGCGCATTATTTCGAAACTGCTCAAAAGAAATTAAAGATTAAAAATGAAAAATAAAAGAATTGGGAATTGGGAATCTAAAATATAAAATATTTAAAAAAAAAAAAAAAAAAAAAAAAAAAAAAAAAAAAAAAAGAAGAAGATTATGGTAGCAAAATGGACCAATTTTTCTTTCAATGATGCCGCTCATGGAGATAGACAATAGTCGTCCATCCCGCGCAGCAAGTTTTAACCATCCGATGCGCACACCAGCAGCACGTCACCGTGAAATTATTGGAGGATGAAGAGCTGGACGACGAGGGCCGGGAACCTCGGGGTGATTTATTATCCAGTGCATTATTGGATGCTCCTGAGCTAGTTTCAGTGAAGGTACTACTGCTCCCGCCACCATGCGCAGCGAATCCACTGCGTGCCGTTGGGTGCTGTGCTTGATGGGGTGGACTGTGGCTATCGTCGGCGATCAGGGGCTCGAGGTGTGGGGGCCCGTTGGGGAAGGCAAGTTTGGCATAGACGTCTGATGGCATGTCGTGCCAGTACCTACACTGGCAACAGATCACGAACATCTTGGCAACAGGCGTCCCCCTCCGCGCTGGACGTTGAGAAGCGACTCGGCCATTTCCAACATGGTTGGCGAGGCTTCGTCGGTTGGATGAATCTGGGCGCGGGTCGAAGATTGGCCCTGGATGGGTTTGGTGGTGACGTTCGGGGGTTCTTAGAGGGAGATCGCTGGATGCCAGTGCATCGGTGGCTGGTTGCTTTGCGGAGGGGAATGTCGAGATTATCGGCGTTGTTTGGGATGAAGATAGTGTAGGCGATGCGTGGCCGGGGGTAGATTTGTGAGTGAATCGCTCTTTCCATGGTTCATGGAGTACTTGGATTTTACTGATGTCGACTGAGATGGAACGTTTCTTCTTAGGTGTCTCAGTGCCGTTGCTTGAAATGCTCATGGTTTCCACACCACTCGCAGAACTAGGGCGAGTGCTGGCTGGAGTGGGGAATACTCCACTGTTGCGCTTTGGGGATTTTGGGGGGATTTTGATATCGCTTGACATCTCGTTGCTGGCAATGGCGATGAGGCTGAACTGTCTGGAGGACGCACTGGGAGGCCGTGATGTGGCTTGTGATCTGAGGCCCCCTGGGTAGGGTAACTTGGAAGCCGTCTTTTTATCTGTGTCCTGTTTCCTCTGCAACTCATTTGATCCAGATACCAACGCTTTGGGCTGTTGTTTAGATTTACCGGTAGCGGTTGTCAGCTTGTTTTTCAGCGAATACCTTCGACCGAAACTTGTCGAACTCTTCTCCTTCTTTCTCTCATGTCTCAAGATCCGCGAGAAAGAGAAACCTGATTTTCCGTTCTTAGCTTTGGAAGAAGTATCAGCATCTTCCTGAGTGGCTATTTGCGCGGATTCCAGGGCATTTTCATCGTCTTGGTTATTAAGAGGTGGTCCGGCTAAAGGGGAAGATTTAAATGGGACGTCACGATTTATTACTTTTGGTGATGTTCGCATGGAGTTCTCACGCTGTTTGACGGTAGGAGCAGTTGCCACTAGTTCCATGTTATCGGGGTCAATAATCGTTGGGGTTTTCAAGGTATCAATTGGATCGGCGGGGAGACTTGTTGGTGTGGTATTAGGGGAAGAAGATCCAGATTGGACCTGCGGAAAATCCCCAGCAATCCCTATGTCTTCAGGAGCGACATGCCAGCTGGCTGGTGTGAGAGAAGGATCTGAGTGAGCAGCATGGCTTTTGAATACCCCGTTAGAGCCATAGTTATATTCGTAAGGGCCGCTGGTTTTGAACTCGTCGATGTCCCCGTTCACTGATGTCTGGGGAGGTTCATGACCCGGACCGCGACGTTTTAAAGAGAGTCCGGCAACGCGATCAGAGTTTGTTAATATCTCACTCCATGAGTGTCTCCGTCCATGCTTCCGTTGACTCACTGGGGGCGTGTGCGTTGTTTTTTGTGGTGACCTGAGAGGAGGTATGACTGAAATAGCTGGTGGTTGTTCTTGTGGTTCACTGGAACCGCTTGTGCCATTAACAGAATTTTGAAGGGTAGGTGCTTCATGATGAAGTTGGCCAGTTGTGTTATGTGGAGGAGGAATCTTCTCCTCAGGCTGGACAACTGTAATTCGCGAGCTATTGCGCGGACTTGGGGGGGAGATCCCCGTGGTAGAATGGAAATGACTGCTTGTAGGCGTAGATGGCACACTTTTCTCCGTTTTTCGGCCAGATGGTTTGCGATTTTCATTCTCCTTATTTGTGGAAGCTCTACGTAATGAATACATATGGGGCTCGTGTTCAGCTTTGAGAGACCGACGTTGGAGCTTCTTTCCGTTAGAATTTGATAATCGGCGGGTAAGCTCCTGACTCCAAGATGATCTCGTAGGCGGTGTATTGGTGTTCTGTGGGGAAGGATCGCTGGATCGAAACGCCTTCGCAGCGGCACGTAGATCAGAATGTTTCTTAGCCATATGAAGGTGGCGTCTTGGCTTATTTGACGGAGACGAGGGCATGGGTGACGGTGAGTTCGAACCGGTAGCACGAGATGAGGTCTTATAATATTCTGGGTCCGGGGTTATTTTTCCTCCAAAACGCTGCGGCAAATGGCCTGTGAATAGAAGCTTGGTAGACTCCGGTGGATCATTCGCCGTTTTATCCGCTCCTACATCAGGGGGTGAAGTAGCAGGGACAGTTTCATCTCGGGCAGAATCATCCTTCGACGTGCTATTAGACCAAAACCCCAAAATTGATGGAGCAGTTGACGAGCGTGGGAGAATGCTTCTAATACTTGACGCTCTGCTGGGTGTCTTGCTGGGCGGCTTTTTGGTTAAACGTCGCGGCTCATTGAATGAGCTTCGCTCGGGTTTCTTGGCTTCATGTTTTGATGACCGTTCGAGCTCTTTCTTTTCTTTGGCGATTCGTTTTAATTCCTTCTTTCTTTCCTTCCTCTCTTTGTCCGTCTTCCAGGAGGGAGAAACACAAATCTCAGACCGTTCATCTGCTTGGGTGATATTATTGACTCCATTGGCTACGTTTGTCGAGTTTTGATGAGCTTTGCTGGACTCATCAAGGTTTACTTGAGAGAGCGCGTGTGTGGCCTGATCATGGTTGTCAGCATATTTCATAAAAGCACGCAGAGCATTTAAAAAAATGTGTTTTTCATGGTTTTTCTACGTGTGCGATCGAGAAGTACGCTACGAAACTAGAACTATTTTCGTGAGACCACCTTTGTGGTGCATGGAATATTGATTCGTGCAAAGTTTTATGCTGGGTTAATTCTGTAAGGACTTTGTACCACTCACCTCATCATTTGCATTCACTGCCTTTGGCTCGCCTGCAATTACGGAGTTTAAAGACTCCATTCGATATTGCTCACATACCACACCGGGCGCGATTTCAGTTTATGACATTCACCGTTGCTTATTACGCGCTATGAAGTTGTGCGCGTCACAGCAGTTGGTGGCCGACCTGGGGATCCCAAAGAACGCAATGAAGGCCCCCTCAACACCCCAATCGCGAGTCCAAAATGCAAACGTCTGCTCCAAATATGTGTCGTAGCAAGAAGTCACACCTGTTTAATTAAAACGTGGTGGGGAACCGAAGGCTCGAGGTGTGGAAGACGCAACAAACCGTGCGGTTGCGTGGTGGAAGGTCAATAGAAGGGTGACAAAAGAAACAGCGGAGCAACAACTGAAATAGCTCAAAGTAGCACCATCAAAATGCAAAACTATGCCCCGGTGGTGTGAAGATTGCCAAATATGGAAAGACAGTAATTTGGGATATGTGAAAAACGAAGCAACAGATAATAGAAATTGACCCTTTTTGCACAGCAAGCCGAACAACAACAAAAGTGAATCAAGCATTGAAAAATACCAAATACCGGCAAGGAATTTGTTGTACCATGCGTTTGCTATATTTCATGAGGGCTAAAAGATTTCCGAAGCCTACCCAGAAATGGACAGGACGGTAACAAAGATGGTGATTGATATATGCATGAACTGAGAAGGACAGCGGACGGGAAACTCTTGGGAAGACAGGCAAGTTGCCAAAATCTCCGAATAGCGCGGGGAAGGTGAACCGACTATGTTTAAATAGCAGCAAAGGAACCGAGGAATAACCCCGCAATGGTGTTGCTTGTAGCAGGTTGTAGTTATACTCTTTTAAAGATAGAGAAAGAAGGTTAACCGGGGTCAGGCCATGAAGAAGGACAAGTTATAACATGAAGAGCAACGCCATGAATGTGAAACTCCTCCAGGGGACTCAGGATGAAACGTAAAGGCCCATGTCTGCTTTCTTCGAAGCTTCGAGGCTGAGAGGCACAAGTTCGACACGAAAGGGGAGCAAACGGGATGGCGTCAGATCGGGATTTCCTGCTGGAGATCGAATTCTTGTGTTCTGCATATAAACACAGCCCAAGCAGTTGCAAATCGCAACCCGCATCCCACAGACAGGACAGGAAGACAGCCGCCAAGTCACATGTTGGCGGCCTAGTCAGTTAATGTCTCAGGACTGCAGACAGGGCTTACTGCGTAGACGATTTGACAACGGGATTGGGAAGCTCAGAGTGTGCCAACATGTGAGTGTCCAACCAAATGCAGCCCACGCATGAAAATAAAGCATGGCTTTCTTTGGACACTAGTTAGTTACATGAGTTAGGGCCAGGCTTGGTGCAACAAAGGCCGGCCCCAAGAGGCCAGCGAACAATTCAATACGACAGCCACGGCGCATTGTTATGATTCCTGTTTATTTGCCCCCCGCTCGGACTGGCAAATGATTTGACTCGCGAAAAGAAGAAACGCGCTTGGGCAGGCAAGGTCTCAAAGATAAGATGCTGCACAAACCAAGGGGCGGACCAGGTTGCCATTGACAGGGAGAGAGAAACATATAGTCTGCTGACGTTTTCGAAGTTGAAACAGA
The DNA here is from genome assembly GCF_000003525.1 of Blastomyces dermatitidis ER-3. Lineage (NCBI taxonomy): Eukaryota > Fungi > Ascomycota > Eurotiomycetes > Onygenales > Ajellomycetaceae > Blastomyces > Blastomyces dermatitidis. The sequence goes on along the minus strand of NW_025544776.1, from coordinate 6,300,114 downwards.
GTTACTCAAGGTACAGAAAGGCTTAATAGAGTTTTGTTAAGCTTCCACTGCAAAGTCCAACGGAAGAAGTGGAGCCAGCCTCCAAGGGGCTTTTTTTGTCAAGCCCAAGATGAAACCAACTGAGCGAGAGCCTTTCAGTTTATCTTTAAAGCCACCGTCATATCATCTGCAGAAGCCCAGGATAAATACAACACTAAGAGACACCTGTTCTTTGAATCCAACTAGGAAGAACGGGGTGGCAAGATGCCCCAACCGCAACGGTGGGTTTTTTCTGTCGTGTCGAGGATGTGCTACAAATGACCGCTGACAAGATCCCGTACCCGTCCCGTCCGTCATCCCGCCTGCTTTCTGCTTTGTCCCGCTAATATTAAAAGACACAGTAATATCTTATATGTATAGTATGGTGCACAGCGGCAGAATCACATCTCTGTATCTTGATATCTCTGTACTTGGATATTTTACAGTTCTCTGATTGCTCTGTGAGCCCTGTCAGAATCTGCTGCAATGTTTTCTGCTTTCTCATTGATTCATGATACATGATCTACTGAATTGATGCACTGCTTCATTTTCTCTCTCTTTCTTCATATCATGATATATCTTCTGTCTGTTTTCTCTCTGTTATACTGTCTTTTACTTGATTACCTCTCTTTCACTTGATTACCTCTCTTTTCTGAATTCTCTCTGTCATGTCTCACTCTGCTCTATCTGTACAGTGCATGAATTTGATTTAATAGTAAAAGTGAACTGAAGAGGATGAAAAAATAAAATATTAAAAGGACGAGCTCATGAGAGAGGGGAGATATTGAAAATGACTGCAAAAAAGAAAGAGTAGTGAGTGAATACAAACTAAACATTAAGTAATAGAACACTCTCACATCTGATCCTCGCATTTCAAGAACATTTAGATAATCCCCATAGCAGTAGTAGATGTATGGGATTCAAAGGGCTTTTTAGCCCAAGGTTTCTCATACTCATCCAACGAATCCTCTTCCCCGGAGACAATTACTGGCTCACGTCCATATCTATCATCGTCATCATAGTTTTCATCCTCGTCCTCGTTGTACCCGGCAGCGGCTACAAGAGCAAGGACTCTATGCAATTTCCATTGAAGGTCAAGGAGCTTCAAATCCGGCAGTGGCAGGGATTCGGGGTCTTCAGTTGTTAGAGTTATCACCTGTCCAGATGAAATAAGCTCATTGGCTTCACAGTTGAAAAGGCGAATGTTTGGACGCTCGCCATAAACACACTCTCGACCACCCTGTCCAAGGTTGGCAGGGAATGACGGAGGTTCAACAGTAAACTCCTGGCTCGGATCCTCAGGAAGCGCAGCAGTTGAAAGTCGCAGACTATCCAGGCTACTGGGGCACAGCCAAAAGAATTTGACTGTCAGAGATTTTTTATCATTTGATATGGATAACGGCTGCAAAGCAAACAACTGCTTATCCCAGTACGCGTGCACATGTGGAGTGTCAGGAAAAAGAGGTTATACACTACTGAACGCCACCAACATCATATTACTACAATATTTCTCATCATCATCAGCTTACTACAACGCTCGTCTAATACTCGCTTATGCTAGCTCTCTTGGCTCGCACATATATTTTACTATAAATAGCTCTATCTTTTGTATGAAATAGATATATTAGATAGTGCATGGATAATATAACAAGCAGATCTTGATACACATAAGATTCATATGTCTCCAACATATTCATCCGTGACACCCAATCCGACAGGAGCTAATAGCAATAAATTTTCTGTTGTTTCTGTACTCTTCTGCGTAACAAAATCTTGTAGTTCGGAAATTTTTGATTGGTCCCAAAAAAGCGAAAGAGTCCGCCAGAAGTAGGTAATCTGGTGCAATCTCCGGTGGCCCAAGGAGTAAGGTATGATATGGCAAGCGTTGGTCGGCTCCGTTGCCTTGGTCAGGACACAGGTCTTATCTCGCTTCCGGCACTTCATTGTGGTCGGATGGTTAGCTGGTAATGTCAGCTGGAAATATAGGCTGCTGGAGATCACGTACTAATTCCGTAACTTTTTTGGAGGAAGATCGGGTCGTGGTGGGGTCAGATCGAGGTGAGGAAGACTCAATTCTTCTTCGCTTTCTACATGGACTAGGGGCGCTTTTGGACGGTGTGGTTCTCAACTCTTGGGTTGGTTGGTGTACTTGGTCCAGACTTAGGCGTGGAGCTTGTCGACCGTTGGCCAGTCCCTAACAAAAAACATGTCAGCTTTCAAAGCCAGTAAAGCTACCTGGAGTTTACCTTGGCGATACGTATATAAAATCTGGAAAATATGAGAAGGGTCTTTTTCAAAACTAGAGGTGAGGTCGGCAAGGCGTTCTATATCAGACAACCAAATACAACTCCAAACTAGTTCGTTGAGGGGAAGCCATGTGCCTGGGTCAGCACCAGCGTTAATTTCCAGTTCTCTCATTGCTCTAAGGATGGACCCAATTAGTTTTACACGCTCCGGGTCGTGAAACTCAGAGTCTGGACCAACCACTGACGACTGGCTCCATACTGTCGATTCGAACGTTTGGTGTTGGGAAAGTACGCTAATTTTGGCGGGGGTGTACGGAGTACTTGAAATGTAAGCTAAAAGACTGAGGTATGGTATGCTTCATTGCTTGTATATGCTTTTTCTTTGAGAATGATGGACATGTTGGTTCATTATCGAGAAAGCTAATCTAAACTAGAAGCTGGCAGCTATTGAAACCCCCTCCTGCCTTGCCAAGATCATACTAATAACATAACATTAATATCTAGATGACTGCTTTTCATGATCATTATTATTATATATCGTTCTTCCTGTCTCTATAACTAAACATGCACTCAGATGTTCCAACAAAAAATCTAGGTGGGTTATGTAATCCGAGAAGTCCAACCACGTGATACTAGACCCATACCTAACTTTACCTACTAGAGGGATCCTGCAGCGCCAAGTCGCATGAAATATTTAGTACGCACGGCCTTCCTATATAGGCATAGATGCCACGATTCGGCGCTGCTGTGGCATAGGCCTTGTAAATATTGTATTCATCTAATTGAAAACCTCTTGTATGCCGGGTAATGGATATAATAATAATCCGTCACTGTAATAAGCAGCTGCAGCTGCCACTGCCACTGCTGCCGCCACTGCCGCTGCCGCCGCTTGTACAGTTATTTTGAACTCCAATAATAGTCTTTCATATTGATATCAGCCGCCCGTTCCATACACCCATTTTGATTTCAATCTTGAGAATATAAGAGCTTGATGGAAATAATGATGATGGTATGGTATGGCAATTGTGAATGCAAATCAGGGGGGATAGATAACATGGATAGAGAAAGGCCTATGCGTAGGTGAAGTTGATGATCAATCTGCCTTACAACAATATGAGATATGAGACTAACTTGATGATGAAGCGCTAATTATTATAACTAACTGAATAAGGAAGGCTGTACAGCACTAATTACATGCGCATACTATGTATGAATTCGTGCGGAAACATCGCACGTACAGATCCATCTGTGTGATAGTGGCGTTAATTAAAAACACCACTGAACGTTAATTTACGTGATGTTAAACCATATATGGATGGATAACTATGACGTCGGGTCAAATGGATGTGTCGCTGTGGCTGAGCGCCTTCCAACCTTAAAGCACGCTTGCCCTATCCAGGACTAACTCCACCTTCACGCCATCCATGCCATGCCATATATGATACAACACCACGGGCTTCAATAATATTTAAATCTTGCAATCCTCATCTCCGCGCGTCGCGGTCTCTGAGCTCAAATTCCCCGTGTCTTCATCGAAGCCCCTTGATCTTCTTAGTGCTACGATCCCTCGATGAACGAATCCTCTGACGACCCTCCATTAATAGACCGCATTGCTCGCCGGTGCCAAGTCAGGGCTGCTGCTCATGAAGACTCACTAGGCGTAAACAGCCGCGCTAATCACGACAGTAATCATATCCTACCCATAACAAATTCTTCTGCTCAAAAACATGACCCAGATGACAGAGCTGGTAACAAGCCCAGTTGTCAAGATGAGTCAAAACCTGTCCCCACGACTGAAGCAGCCTCAGTCGTTTCCCGCTCCCTTTCGGCCAAAAACGATACTGGGAGTGAGGAAAATGCTGCCACCATAGGAGCTGTGGAAAAGGACTCTCCCATAATTCGAATATATCGCACCATACGCTTGATTATTTTGTCAAGCTGGATAAATTGGGCTCTCGTTTTTGTCCCCATTGGAATTGCCTTGGGCGCGGTGAATCGTTCCATGGGACATGAGAGTCCGATCAGTCCTATCAGTCCAACCGTGGTGTTCTCTATAAATGCCGTGGCCATTGTTCCTTTGGCTTCACTGCTTAGTTTCGCGACTGAGAACGCTGCGAGAAACCTAAGTGACAAAATTGGAGCACTATTGAATGTCACGTTCGGAAATGCCGTGGAACTCATTATATTGTATGGACAACCTCGTCCGCCCTACACCATCCCTTTTGACAGATTTAGCTAACGATATCACAGTATGTACGTCTTTGAAATCAACTTCGATTCAATTTTCAGTCCGCCCTAGTTTGCTATTTCATTTCCTCCCACTCGAAATCCCCTAGTCAGGATACTAACACTGAATCAACCCGAACAGTATAGCACTTGTAGCTGTAAGTTAACGCGGTCTTGCTTTTCTTCCTGTGTTGTATACGCCATTAACACGATTGTGTTTTCAGAAAGAAGTCCGAATCGTGCAGGCATCTCTGCTTGGGTCCATTCTAGCAAATTTACTGCTTATTCTAGGAATGTGTTTCCTATTTGGTGGACTTCGATATCGAGAACAGGTAACAAGATTCTAGTTCATGAAGTACTATTAGTTGCCTTTATACTGATCGAATGTTACAGCTGTACAATTCAAACATTACCCAAATGAGTGCCGCTTTGCTCAGTCTCAGCGTCATGAGCCTTCTCTTACCAGTAAGATTTCTCACAGTTTCTCACCTTTTGCCCCCAATCCTCCCCATTAACATTTTCTATTCATAGACCGCTTTCCATGCCTCATTCAACAATATGGAGACTGCCGATGCCGTTGTATTGAAAGTGAGCAGGGGTACCAGCGTGGTAAGCCCAGATACCTAAAAATACATCAAATTTATTCCCTGCTGACGACTTCAAGATCCTTCTGCTGGTATATGTTCTATACTTGCTATTTCAACTCAAATCTCACGCGTACTTTTATGAAAGTACCCCTCAACACAAAATTGACGAAGAATCTCATCCAGGAGTCCTGGCCGACATGTTAAATTCCCCCAGCTCATCGGAATCTAGCTCATCAAGCGATAGTGACAGTGACGGAACATCGGGGTCCTACACACGAACAAAGCGCATCAAAAACGCGCTCAAGAAACGGCGACGTCATAAGCAGAGCATTAACTCGAAAGACGTGAGACAAAGCTTTTCATCGGCTTCCTTTAGTCGTACCGTTTCATCAAGCTCGCAGCCAATGACAGAATCAGCCCCATCGCAGTCCAAACGACACTCAGAATTTATGTCGGCTGGTATGGAGCAAGCAGTTAGTGTAAATGAGGTGGATACGGATGAGACAAATACGACTCAAGACTCTCCTCGATCTCGCCCCGTTTGCAAGGATTTTGCCTGCCCCGACTCCTCTGTTAACATTCACGGGAGCAGACACAAGCAAACAAAGAATCGCCACAATCACAACGAAGGTAAAGAGCGCGTGGACAGTGTCAATAGCCCTGTGATGGATCAGAATGGTCGGGACGACCACCCAACCTTTGATTCCACTCCGCCCACCCACGCCAAACGACAGGTTAACTTTACCACTGATTCTGCCAATTCTGCCGAGCCAATGGCCGCAAAACTGCCCCTCGCTGCACGTAGTCTGTCCCAGCGGCAGGTCCTTCCGCGAGTTTTCATGAACAAACCACATTTGTACTCTGCTCATAGTACTACAACGGCTCCCTTCGGCAGTCAATGTAGTTCTGGTGACGGTGAATGTGGTTTAAGACGTGCAAATTCGCTTCCTGGTCGTTTGCAAAGCCCGTTTAGTCGCCCAATAATGCCTTCAGCTCAGCCACTTCCGCGCCTCATGACTATTGCTCCATCACAGGGTCCCGATGGAATTGCAACTGAGGCTATAGGGTCATGTCATATATCCCGCACGGCTTCTATTATTCTCCTAGTTGTGTCCACAGCCCTTGTCGCAGTCTGCGCGGAGTTTCTAATCGATAGCATCGGATACCTCGTTGAGAATACTGGCGTCAGCCAAGCCTTTATTGGGTTGGTTATCTTGCCTATTGTTGGCAACGCTGCTGAACACATCACTGCGGTGGTAGTAGCCGGCAAGAACAAAATGGATCTCGCCATTGGTGTTGCACTGGGGAGCAGTATTCAGATTGCTCTGTTTGTGACACCCGTCATTGTGCTGCTGGGATGGTGCCTAAAAACTGAGATGTCGCTCTATTTTAGCCTATTTGAAACTATCTCACTATTTGCCTCTACTTTCATTGTCAACTATCTGGTCCTAGACGGCAGGACCAATTACCTCGAAGGAGCTCTTCTCATATCCGCTTACGTGATCATTGCCCTAGCGGCTTTCTTTTATCCCTCATGTGAGAATCTAAGCATGGCTAGTGGACCATACGATGCAGGAGCGTGTTAAAAGAAATGTTGGCTTTCTCGTTGATGAGGCTAGTGCTGGGCGTTGAGACGGCGTAGCATTTCGGTCTTTTAATAGGGACTGTGTGAAATGGACATGGCTTGCTGATCAAGGTGGTTAGCTCGGCTCGCAATGAGTTGTGCTATGGAACACGAGCCCTGGGTTAATTACTGCCCAATGATATCACAATATGCAGGCACTGCTCTAATTGATGTAAATATTTCTAAAGTGCACATGCTTCCTAAGTCCAATCTCATTATTGTCATGTCTCACTCAACATTCTTCATCATGGCATTGAACTTCCATTCCACAGTCATCCTCAGTCAATTCATTGCCCAATTGTCAATGCATATATAATTTGAGACAATTATCACTCCATCTTTGGATGTTTAGAGATTTGTTCAAACAGTATATCTGTAAATAATACTGCACTTCATCTTCTTGTAGCTAATACTGTATATTCAAATTCTTCAGAATAAATCTCAGCGTCATCCCAGTCAATCAGTCAAATCTTGCACTTAAGATCTAGTATCAAATTCTGGGGTGCAATATCTTGATGCATAAGAGTCAACTTATTAAAACTAAAGAGTGGAATAGTATCTAAAGCTTGCATGAAACTTTGTTCAATTTCAAGTTCAAAGTTAAATCAAGTCTTCATTGCTATAACATCTCTGAATGATCCATCTTCTATATCACTAAACCAGCACCCTTTGGCCTTGTAAAATTGACAGTCTACTGGGCCTGGTTGTTGGGGTACCTGAGCTGACTGCAAAGCAAGAAACATAGAAGTCATCTAAGAAACAACATCTTCGGTCCCAAACTATCTACTTTCAGGTTGGTAGAGCATCTTCTGTCAGCAGCTTCAAGATTATGACAGAGGAGATTTGCCTTACATCCAAATTGTGTACCAAGACATACAACATTCATCATTTCACAGAGACTTTGTGGATTATTATCCTCTCATTAAAAGTTGAGCAGCAAAATGCTCCTGATTATCCTTCTTTACCCCTCTCCCTTCGTTCAACAAGGCATCTTCTAATAGCGTCGATGACTCGAAAGCCCTTGGGCAACGAGGAGCCTTGCGCAGCGGTGACATGCTGTTGGCATTCGCCGTGAGTGCTATAGTACTCGTTTATTTTGTCCTCCAAACGAGGTCAGGATAATACCTCTCCCACACATGGGATGTACGAGCGGCCTTTGCTCTTGATTAGCAAAGAAGTCTGCTACATTTATCCATCCTTTGTTGACCCTTTAAGCCCAAGCCTCTAGCAAATCATTTGCCCACCCCTCACAACCCTACCAGCTCAAGCTAAGTTAACACACGCCGATTTGACCAACGGAGCAATCATTTCAGCCGACATCACAAGGCGCCTTTTTACACCATATCCATGGGTGGTCAATGTTGGACGCAAAGAATGCGGCACAGCAAAACATTAACGTGATCGATTTCTTGTATGACGTCACTCAAAGTTTTGAATGACAACCAACCATGGTTCAAGCCGCAGGATAACCACAACTTTATTTAGACCTCCCTGATGACACATCGCTCAGCCACACGCTCTGGATTTGCTACTTAATAGAAACATCCCTGAATCTCGATGTATTCATTTATGGAATGTGTTGCCCAAGTACTGCATATTTGACGTTTTCTTTACTAGTATTAACCGTTCTTATCTCCATTATTTCGAAAACGGCATAACTGGGAATTTCGTCTGCGCCAACTCAGCTTACCGCCGGGTTCGGCCTTTCCTTGTCCTGGGTTGTTAGTGTGATAGAGACCTCGTGGATTTTACATTTCAAAACAAGAGTGGTTTTCTCTTTCGTCTGTCGCCTTTTCACTTGTCTTCTTCAGAACGTGAGGATACTGTTGATTTGTACTGTGCCTGAACAATATCTTTTAGACGCAACCCAACCCAAGGTGCTAACATCCCGGCTATCTCACAATACCACCCAGACATCGCGCCTGGAGACTACACGGCAGTATCGGGTTAAGTCTATGCCCTTGGCTCTTTCCTGAACTTTTTTAAATGGCTTTCTTCTGCTGCAGAGGGGCCGATAAGGATGAACGTGCGGCTCCAAGCCGGCCTATAGAGAATAGTGGCAGTCAAGCTAGCAAACAACAGCCGAGCAAATGTCCACCACCAATGTCTTTTCCACCTAGCATACAACAGGCTACTCCAAATCTATCAGCTCTGTCTACGGGCGATGAAAAGCAGCGTGTTTTCGGTCCTAATGAGGCCATCGTTGCTGGGCCTAGCACCATCATCCAGGAGATTTCTGAAGGAGTGACCCATCAAAAGTCAGAGCCGCTCATAATATCCAGAAGTACTGGGGCAACAACTGCTACCGCAGGACCTCCCCCAGGGTATCAAGACAGAGCAAATAATGAAAACACCAAAGCCCCGCAAGGCAATCCACCTCCTTACCACAACTGGGAAGAAGCTGTGCCAGATACAGCTGTGTTTCCTCCACCCCCAATTGGAGGCTACCTCTATTCCAATACAGGGAACGCATCAGAAGAAGATGCCGATCGAGCTCATGACTTCTGTGATAACACCCCGTTGTGGACACCATACACACCATCAGACGCTGTCTATAATTCCGTTCAAAACTTTGATCTTCGACCTGTTCGGCCTGAAGAGTACAACGGGAGCCTAGAGGTTGTCAATAAGGGAATGTGGAGAGGACGCACTCAGGACCAGAATGGAGACTGTATTCTGTTAACGGGTTTACCAGTATACTTTCCTGCAAAGGACTCGCCCCTAGTCACAGAAAGACCGAAGACGATATACTTCGAAGCAAAACTCCTTGCCCAGCACAGCGGAATCAATGGCCAAACTAGCGGGTTTGCCATCGGGTTTGCAGCTCAACCCTATCCGACATGGAGATCACCCGGCTGGGAACGAGGCAGCGTGGGTGTTTTCTCCGACGATGGGTGCAGATTTGTGAACGATTCATGGGGCGGGATGGAGTTCACCAGCCCATTCAAGGTTGGGGAAACAATTGGTTTAGGAATGAAATTCTCATTGCCATCTCCAGAGTCGTTCGTACAGTCCCAAGCCACTGGCGCATCACCAACTCTTCCAGTGGAAATATTCTTCACCCGGGATGGAAAGATTGTAGGGAGCTGGGATCTACATGAGGAGGTTGATGAGGATACTGGTGGTGTTGAGGGTCTAGAGGGTGATTTTGATCTGTATGGCGCGCTTGGGTTGTTCGGGGGCGTCGAGTTTGAGGTCTGTTTCAATAGTTCTGGATGGTTGTGGGTTCCTCCTACTACTATGTAGTTGTATATCTTGCGTTCTTCGTTTGTCGTTTCGTTTGGCTTCTTTGAGTGTTCCAATACCAATGGTGAAATTTGTTCAATACATAAGGGCACATACATAGGTATCTCTGTTTCTTTCAGTGTCAACATTACCAACTGTTTTGAAACAAGGGTAGCAGCTGCGGTCCTTTGTTGGGGAGAAAATAATCCATGTAGTTGCATTTGATACCGTATCGGGTAATTCGAAAGAATCATAATTTAGTGAGTAGTAGCAAGTGTTGAGTTGATTGATTACATTATATACAAAGTCATGAGTTTGACATACAAGCCTGTGAAGATAATGCATCCGTGTGTGCAGCATGAACTTCAAAGTCAATTGATCTTCTCAAGGTGAATGCAGCTGATTTTGCAAAGTGCTGACTGTAAGCAAAGGTCTCAGTCTGATAACAAAAACCAGCTCACTTTTCAGGAGCAAATACTGTCAAAGGTATGAAAGTATTTCAGTTCATTAATTAGCAAATCTTCTCAAGATACTCATACTTCCCTGCCCTACTTTCTTCAAGAGAGATGGGGAGAATAAGTCAGAGAACATTCCCTTGTTGAGTTATTGAACTAGGAGCTGACTGGCTGCCTCAAACTCATAAAGTTCTTGCTGTCCTGAATGACCATCAATGTATTTTGTCAAAAGATTAGTGTTCTGTTGATCTGAATATCAGGGAATGATGCAGAGCTGGACATAGTGTAACACATCAGTGTAAATGTAGATGTCAACATTTTACTTACCAGTGCAAAGAGCTTACCGGCATGAAGCTGAAGCTGAAACTGAATGTACAGTACAAACCCTCCTGTGAAAAACTGATCAAAGCTGAAGCTGAATTTGATAAATGTTTTTTTCTCAGGACGCAAAATTTTCAACAAGACCAGTCTCCACTAACAGGCGCAGCGGCCCACTGCCCCACTAATCCTTGGCCAAATCGGAGCTGGCTGTGGGGTCTAGATCAATTGAAGCCCGCTGGTCAACAACGGACAGACGCCCGCCTGCAATCATCACTAGCGACGAGGGCCGGGGTTCCATATAATGCCCTTTATTATTATTAACTGTCGAACTAGCAGCAAACTATCATATTGAATTTTAGCATGATGCATCGAGGGAATCAAGACCCCAGCAGGTTCAAACTAAGACACCTCCAGGCTAGAAGAGACGCCCAAGTAATAAAGATTCGCGTTGCCGGATAATTCATCAAAAGGTGTCAATAGTGGCTTGGCAATTCAGCCGTTCGAAGGCTAGAATAAACTAGGTATGCAACGGGTAGCGAGCCGGGCCGAATCTTGTACAAGGATCCGCAGACTAGACCTGGCTGGGGAAGCTGAGACTATCCAGTCCTTTAGCATTGTAGCAATCAGCGATGGATAACAGAAACGAAACCCTACCGCCAGGTCAGAAACAAATATGTCAACAAGACAAAAGGAAACAATGAAATACTGGGGTGAGAAATATAACCTCTTTTCAGCAATATCAATGACTCTTTACAACAATATCAATGACGGCTTTGTCAATGTGTGAGTTGAGTTGTGTGTGTAATGCTGACTGTAAACTCAAAGCAAGGCTTGCCAGAACCATTCCCACAACTTACTCCCCAACACCAACATCCGGACATTTACAAAGTACTCCTCTGCCCTGTTCTCTTTGTGTTCACAGCGCATCATTTCCAGTCAAACAGCCTTCATCTGTTTCTCTCCAACTTCGCAAATAAAAGGATTTTTTTTTTTTTACGTTTTAAGGATGAAAAACATAGAGGTTGGAGGCTTAAAAATAATCCCGCAAAAAGAACCAGTAGGTGAGAGATGAGAGCTGGATATCCACTCCAGATTTTGCGGGAACAGGAATTGAGCAAGCCAATTGATACTTGAATTCCGTCAGTAGGAAAACCTTTACTCGTTGTCGACGTTATTACTTCACCATCTCCTCTTTTCACTCTGTGCAGCTAACAAATGATGTGTCACGTCACAGGGCTTGCCAGACATGCCGATATAGGTAGGTCAGTCTACTTCTCCACAGGCAGAGTGGCATTCGAATTGTTTCTCCCTTGTTTCTACTGCTATTCAGCTTCATTCAACTGGAACATTTTGTTATATCCAGGTCAACCCCACCCGGGTTAGCGGCTACGCCTCGCCAACAATAATGACTCGTCAATGAAGATCGCCACTGGGATCATTCCATTTCATGACGGCAACGCGCCATCGCGCCACTTTGCGCGGTGGAGAATGAGCCAGACCCGAAAAGGCGTTGAAAAACAAATGGCATTGGGATCTGAAGCTCGGTTGGCTGTGGCTGGAATTCACGCACGAGAAGATAATTATGATGGAAAAGTCAACAGAGGAATTTAACATAAACGCAGCATGTAAAGAGGACAGGAAATAGAGACCTTGCGGTCGCAGAGGATGATGAGAAGATAGGGCAAACAGGCGTACTTCTATCTCTGAGCCTTCTTGCCCCTTTCCACCGTGCCTTTGTTGTTTATCATTTAAAAGCTCACACAACGCATGCTCATTTGAATGGGCCATTCTACCAGACCCTTGCCACAGCGTTCTGGTCTCTTCATGAACAATGCGTTGATCTTGTTGGCAGTCCATTTGCTGCTAATTCTTGGGAGAATCGCTTGTTGTGACGAATACTCCATGCATTGCCAGAAAACTGATGTTGGAAAAGGTGATTGGAACAACTATCTCGCCAGGGTAGTGCGCCGTTCAGAATATCGTGGTTTGAATGGGAGAATGCTGCTTCCAATCAAAGTTTTAGGAAAAGTATTTATTCTAACATGAAAAAATATTCCTCAGCTTGGCGATTTGAGATTTTGGCAATGATTCGGAACACTCCACTTGACCTTAATACCAATCGCCCTTGTTTGAACTTCTCGCTCAAGGGCGCGAATGCGGGCCGAGCAGTGATGAACCAACCCGATTCTTTTTAGTGCTCCTAGGAGTAAGCCCACCCCACCCTCAAGAAATTTGCCGCCGCATGTGGAAACGCCCGCTAATCGAAGCTCATTTCAGGTTGCTTGAAGCATAGAAGCAAATCCTGGACGGCGTACGGAGTAGTTATGTTTCAATTGATGGAATCTTCGGTGAAGCTGGGCAATCCGCTGCAACCTTTTGCTCACCCCGGCTTCCACGAGCCTTCGAGTATTACTACCCAAGCACTTGCGATCACCCTCGCTGATATTCCTTGCTAGCGTTAGTAGCAATGTACCGTACCTCCCCTGTCGTGCAAGTATGGTATCCATATTACCTGCAGCTGCATAAACACCGAAAATAAAAAAGTAAAATAAAAAATAAAGTTGAAAGCAACGAGCATAAATGGTAAGCCCACCGGGGAAAAAAAAGGAAACCAAAAGTCAGAGAGTAATGAAATTTGAGAACTGGGATAACAATGGCTAATTTGGCACACAGGCAGCTATATCCTAGCCCAATTTGTTTTCTGTCTGTTTTATTTGCATATGATATCGACGAGCGCGTTGTTCCTTCTGGGCTGTTCTCCGAGCTCCCCACAGCAAGGTTTTTGTATACCCTCTCCCCCCCAGCCATTCCTTCGCTTTCATGCTCTCTGCTCCTCGCTCTTTATTAATCCATAGTATTTGGTTTATTTAATTCTTCTCCCGCTTTTCTTCTCTTCTTCCAGATTATTTGTCTCAATTCCCAACTACTTTCTCTATATCCAGTGCTTCTTCCACTGGGACTGTCGTTTCAATTGTTAGTGACCACGTTAGTTAACCTTGATTTTTATTATTATCTGTCTTTATCTCCTTTTTGTTTATAGCACTGGGCCACTAGAATTTTCTCCCGGGCGGCATTGTGTTTGCGTACATCTAAAAGCTTCTGGGAAGGGAGGGCCCAGCTCAGCATCTATAATGGAGCTCGACAACATGTATATGCTCTGTTTTAAGATATTATTGTCAGTGTCCCTCACCCAGACGACTTCCAATTGGCGCCAACGAGCATTGCTATAATGTTGAAGGTCGTTACTAGGAATGCAGCTTGATCAAAGGACCCTTTACTGATGCGGGAATGAAATAGCCTCTACCGTTACGTGCGTCTAGTTGTTAATCTAATTGCTGTTTGGACATTCCGGTCGATTCCACCGCCAGAAAATCCGACTTTGACTTCTCAAGATGCAACAATTATCATACCTACTCTACAGGGCTGTGGGGATGAATTGGAAGAAACAATTCGAACCATTCTTATCAACGAGCCTTTCCAAATTATTCTGGTGACGATTGATAGCAACAGGGGGAACGCGGAGAAAATGCTCGAGAAGATGCCAGCATCAAAAGCCCGGATCAAATTGCTTAGCATCCCAAAGCCAAACAAAAGACGCCAGATGGTGCGGGCTATTCCCGAGGTCCAAACCAAAATTACAGTTTTTGTCGATGACGATGTAAGCTGGCCGCCGAAGGAACTGCAATGGCTATTGGCAGTTTTCGAAAAGGACCCCATTTACGGGGGGGTAGCAACTTGCCAGCGGCTAAGGCGATCAGATTCACCCCTATTTTCTACACAGCGCGTGTGGGACTTCCTAGGAGCGCTCTATCTGGAGCGCAGGAATTTTGATTGCGCCGCAACAACTCATGTGGACGGAGGAATGCCCTGCCTTTCCGGGCGAACTTCCGCATACCGAACCAAGATCCTTCAGGACCGGGATTTCACATATAACTTCACCAACGAGGAGTGGTGGTTTGGTAAATATGAATTAAATGCGGACGACGATAATTTCCTCTCTCGCTGGATGGTAACGCACGGCTGGGAGACATATTTCCAATACCACCCTGAAGCGGAAATCCAAACAACCCTCGAAAATAATGCAAATTTTCTCAAGCAGTGCGTTCGGTGGTCACGAAGTAACTGGCGGAGTAATCTCACAACCATGATTCAGGAGCAGGTTGTTTGGTAGTAGGTTTCCTCTCCCCCCTTCGAGCTAGCGTTACTTCATCATCCGATTCCTTGACTCTTCCCAGCCCGAATTTTCAGCATTCTCGTTTTTCCGGGGCTTTGAGAGCTTTGCGATTGTCTTCCTAAAAGCGAGTTCAGCTACAAAATCGCTAATTTGCCTTACGAGGAAGTTTTGTCCGATTTCATATTATTCTTTTCTTTTCTTTTCTTTTCTTTTTTTTTTCTTTTTTTTTTTTTGTTGCTATTTTTTCGTTCGGTTCTTTTCTTTTTCTTTTCTTTTTCTTTTCGGCTTTTTTACCTTGATTATGTGCAGACCACTACTTCGTATTTCTTTGTTGCTTTTTTTTTTTTCTCCTCTTTGTTTCCTCGCCCATTCTTTCTTTCTGTTCCTTCCCTGGCTTTTTGTGGCCGTTTGAGGATCCTAGCACAGCAAATCGCGCAATCAATTCCCCTTCTATTCCCTGGTGCCGAAGATGTAGCTCAGCCCCATCCCTGTCGCGATGACGAACCAAATTTAGACCAGAGGCTAACATAAGGGGTCCGTGTTGGCACCACTTCCATTAGCCGCCAGCCGTGGAGTACCTACGCCGTTTATCTTACTACACTCTCGCCTCCCGCTTTTATTGGGGACCTCGCTCTCGTCGTCTTCTGCTACTACGGCACAAAGGAATGGAGCGAGGAGTCGCGCATGTTCGCGCTCCAATCATTAGTTGCGTGGATGTTCGTTAGCAAATTTATCAAGCTTCTAGGTCATTACATTCGATATCCTGTCGACTTCCTCCTTCTCCCAATGTCGATATTGTTTGGATATTTCCACGGCCTGATAAAACTCTACGCTGCATTTACTCTGAATGTGGTAAGTCCGACTTTCCCTGTCCGTTCTCCAGCACAAAGTACAGACGACGCATTGTGGGTCAGGTAACTCCCACCAACGCTACCTGGATGTCCTGTACACAGTTCCCGGCCGGGATCGTTGGCAGTTGTTCTAGCCCTTCCTCTCTCTTTCCGAGAACAGCCCTTCGTTTGCCAATCTCCACTTCAAACGTGTGGATGACAAGCCAAGTGGGTCGGTCTACCGACTTGGTTGGCTGATATTGTGCAGTCAGTCACAAGCGAGCACTATGCTAGCGCCCTTCTCCTTCCTGCCCATCGTCCGTCTGTATTTTTGTCCCTAGGGATGCCCACTCTCTTGAACGCAAAGACTCTCTCTTCCTCGTTCAATCACTAACATGACTGAGATGTTGCAATTCAGACCACCTGGGGCACCCGCGATGGTGCAGATGCCAGTGATGCCGAACGCATGCGGAAGAAGCCAGACGACGAGGAGCACACTCGGGAGAAATATTATTCTCTGTTCCGAGCTACGAAGCAATAATATTTTTTGTTTCGTAACGTATGAGCTGACGCCCTTGGCACAGAAGTCAGCAAAGTGCAGAAATTTTCGGGCGTGGCCGTATAAAATACGTTTCTTTGAATTGCGGAAATTTGATACTGCAACAAAAACCTCCAGCTCTCCACACTGAGCCCGCACGCTACCTGGCTGGCCTCTCATGTTAGCTTATGGGCTTCAGGCCATCCACCCTGCCCCATGCCTCCATGCAGGCTGCCAAATCTGGAAGCAACGATTTTCTTTGTCCGAGCCACGATGGAACCTGAAAAATGCACGACATGCAATTTACTTTTTTCTTAAAAAAAAAACTTGTGGTTTTCAAGGATGGACCGAGCCGTTCCGTTAACGGCCCCAGTTAGGAGTGCCGCGTTAACCAAGCCACGCTTGGGGACCCGGCTCCTCCGCGATGATAAAGAATTTATCCCTTTCTTGCTCGAATTCCGGCTCAAAAAATATACCCCTATTTGATATTTTTGTCCTTATTGGCGTCTGGAGCATTTGTGATTGTCGAAGTCCCGCAATTCGGCTTCCAATATGGACTATTTTCGCGTTCTTGCAAATCTTTGCCCTTTTTGATTTCTGATTTTCGTGTTATTTTTATTTCTGTTTTTGTTGCGATTTTTTGGTTTCTTTGTTGTGTTTTTTGATCAGCACTGACTCCAAAATGCTACGGTGGTCACGAATCTCCTTCTCATCACGATCGAGCTCAGCAAATCACGACGTCTTGGATAATGGGAAAATCAACACCAACTAGCAACAGAATAGAGCCTTGGGACGACAGCACCATATTTTTGTTTCCCCTTTTTCCTTTCTCCCTCTTTTTTCAACCCCGTTTCGGCAATTTTGTTTAACTACCTAAAAGTATATGGTTCAGGACTGGGAGCAATTAATACTAATATCACGATGTCACAGGTTGTTTGGAGTGGATAAAAGAAGAATATTTTGACGCCAGCGGAGACCTTTTCCCCTAATTGTGTGCATCCTCTTATTCTGTTTTCTATGTTCAATTTTCTTCAGTTTGGAGCAAGATCCGATGACGTAATGATCCTCCCTGCCCTAACTACCTCGGAATCTTGTCTCAACCCTTTTCTTTATTTTTCTCTCAAAAAGTTATGGGTGGGCACTTACAGACTCCAGTCTTATTTTTTATTTTTATTTTTTCCCTCTAACCTTTTGTTTTGAATATTTTGCTTATGACTCTTATTTTTCGGCCGTTACTTTTTTCCCTTTCAGGCCTCAATACCCGAGTTTTGTTATCTTCACTTCTCGCACATGAAATTCCCGACTCCTCAATCTGATGTCCTTTGGTCATGCATTGAACAATTCTCATTTACCTACTTATGATTCTACAGTTTGTCTGTCTCTTTTCGCGCCATGAACACTAAATTACCGGTCATCATAATGTGGTAATAATGAACGGAGGAAAAAGGAGCGCGATATTGGCCTTTATTGAACCAAAAGGTGGGAGAGGATTGATTACTAGGCGGCCCTAGTCGTATTTGAGGTTGGAGAATGTCCCTAGAAAAAGTTCTTCATTAGTACTGATATGTACATTTCTTTTGCGGATTTCCTAGGATTTGGTATAACCGTGTGCCAATGTAAACTTTCAACCCTGGATATTATTCTCCTATATATATACTACCTCCCGCGTTTTAAGTCTATTGTTTTGATAAGGACAAAATGGAATAAAATAGAGGATGTAAAAGTAATTGCCATGTTATAAAGATTGATATTTGCGGGTGTACGGGGTTAAGATACCTTTGACAGCTCTTCGTCACAAGGAGAGGAGGTTCTTTTCCCACTAGATAAATTACGTATCCCGGACGAGTAGAAAATTAAACTATCGGCTCCCCTGTCAGCTGAAGGATGGCCATCGGCGAAAAAAAAAAAAGAAAAAAGAAAAAAGAAAAAAAAAAGAAAAAGAAAAATACAAATCCGCTCTAAAATAGTCTTTTTGTGCTGGCCGTCTTCTTTTCTCTGCAAGTTCTGGGTTAGTGCAGGGGCCCAAGGAGAAAGCATAATAGTGGATGGAGTTCGAGTGTAGAGCGACGGTCTTGAAAGCAAACCAATTCAACCGCAAGAAAATCGACTATAAAACAGCACAAGCCAGCCAGCGGAAAGATGACAGGGCAGCTTTAGTCTGTGTGTGTTTCTGCAGCGTTGGCTAGATATTGTAGACCGTTGTTGGTGCGCTTTTCTTTTTCTGGACACATGCACGATCTCATATTTTCCATGATCACTTGCCCAGCAGAATGGACGAACCCGCCCTAATGTATTCCCCATGCGAGGCATTGCATACCTTATGCATGAGCTGCGCCTGTTTGTGGGGTATTTCAGGGTTGGCAATGGCGTGCAGATGCACTGCAGGTACCTTGGACGGGTTGTGAGATGTGGAGCGGGGTGCGTGTGCCCATGTGTTGATTGTCAGCTACATTGGAACTAAATTTCTTGGTCTCTTCTGCGCTCGGTCCCCTCCCAGGGATGTTCATGCGAGTAATAAAGGAATGCCGAAAAGTTGGGCAGGCTGATGGTATTGGGGAATCCACAACGCAAGGGCCTCCACTCTCTCGGCCCCCCTAGATTAGGTTGGTGAATCAGCGTCAGTGATCCTCGCCGACTCGACAGTAGCTCAAAGTGACCATGATCTAGATGCAAAGGAACGAGGTACTTTGGCCATAAAGGTTGAGAATTATGGTTTTAGACGGGTCAGGATCATAGCCTCTCCCCAACACTTGATATCGCTGGGCAAAAAAGCGAGCGCGTCAGAGGCTCTTGGTATGTGTGACATGGTGACAGCTCGTTTTCTTGTTTTCTTATAGTGGCATGTAGACCCGCTCGACAAGCATGACGCAGCTGTGGAATGCGCGAGGCGCGGTTGCCTAGTATATTTGCTTCCCAAGAGGGAAATGCACGCCCGGGTCAGGCTAATGTAAGGATCAACATGGGGGAACTTTGGGATTAGCGACAAAACAAAAACTGAAGGGACTATTCCTTTAATATCGATAAAGAACTCCGTTCCGAGTTCGAGACCTCGTTTCACGGGAGACCCGCTTTCTGATACTATCAGTTTCTTCGACCTGATACCGTTGACGTATTGTTTTCATTTTCAGCTCTGTTCGGTAAACACCGTCAATCGGGGACATTATGTTCTGCAGATGTATAATTAGCTCGATTTATACAGCCAACTGAATTATGTGGCGGCTCTCTTGGTCGGAAACATAACCGGCAATGGTACTTCGTTGAGTTGAGCTCATTTACTCAAAAGTCATGACCCTGCATTTTCATCTTATCTTAGAACCTTAAATGTCATAGCTTCATGGCACCACTCAAAGGATAAAAACTAGAAGCGATTCTGAAAGGTAATCGTGCTGTTCAATCTGCCCAAAGTGTAGAGCGTTGGAAAAATAATTAAATTAACATAACCAGGCAAAAGAAAGTATCCGCACACCCTTCCTACAGAAATATTTCGAAACTTTTCTTTCGCCGACACAGATATTGACAATAAAAAGTATATTTCAAGATCGCCAAAAAAGTTCAGGGAGATCGCCCTAAGAGTGAAAAAAGTTCAGGGACGGACAGCTCAAGGTGATAGACCCTAGCTGTTCATTTGCATTAGTTCGGTGCTTTCATATCTCAGGAATCCACTTACCACACTGGTATCTTTGCCAGCTGGAGGGCTAAGCACAGATAAACCAACCATTTTTGCATGCTGAAACAATCGAAACACCGTTGCGTTGCTGAAACAGCCACGGAAAATACCATGCAACGAGAGAGTACCACGCCCGGCCTTGAAACAACACATACCCGGTCAGCCCTATAGTAGGAGAAAACGGTGGCGGATTTGAGAAAAACAAATATATTTGGCTGTTGATCGTTGGTTTGATGGTGATAAGGCTCAGATTTTAGCCTTGCACAGGATGCCCAAATTGCTGCGGATGGGGCCACAACACAAGAACAGATATTCCTGCAGCGATCAAACTCGTAGCGAAGCAAATATGCTAGAGAATGTTTGCTATGTCGCCTATCCCATGAGAAGCTGCCTTAGCTTGCGGTTCTTCAAGAGCTTCATAACGTCGTCCCTTGAATCCAAATCAAGCGAAATATCAGTCACGTGAATTTATACAGGCAGCCTAAAACACTCAGCCAATGGCGGCATCGATTTGATATTGGGAATAGCACACAAAGGATACGGAGTACACGATCAAACTTTGTAAAAAGATGCAAATTATTACCAATTATATACACTTCTAGCCCACACCCACCCTTAATAGGCATGGTCGTGGCTATACAAGCAAACGAGGGATAGATTTCGGCAGTTTGAATGCACTAGAACCGGCCAAGCTGTAGTTAAGCGTTGAGAAGGATAAGTTAGTTACTTAAACCGGCGCTCTGGAGTTAGGGCGAGAAGCTGGCAACAGGAAAATAATCCTTCCTCGGTTTAGCCAACATTGAGCACCACAGTATCTTAACGCTATTTCTCAACCTTTCTGCTAATTGAAGCGCAATTTTTCTGGGAGCAGATACCGAATTGGATGTGTTTGTGGCCGAGCAGCGAAAGCGAGGAATCGTTTCAACAGCCATGATTAAACCGTCATTATTGGTGTTTAAAGTGAACTTATTTATATGGGGGTGTGTAGAACTTAATAAAGACCCCATTACCATTACCCGAACGAATCAGGGTCCCGTACCGCGCACTATTCTATTGAGCATGTGTTCCATTGCAACGCCCTCATACAGCGGTTATATGTTTTTCTCCTTAGGCCAGAGGAAGGCTTCCCGGTTCCTGGGACTTTCCACGCCATCCCACCGCGGGGATTTCAGCATTGGCCTCTATTTCGAAACATAACAGCTGTCTCGATGGAAGCCCGTATAATAATAAGGATATCAATCCCTAGCCAACTTGTAAACTGCACGCATGAGAACTCTGGTTGGACAATGGTCTGAGATTCGGGTTGATTTTTGTTTCCCAGGAACCGCGAGACATACTGCGGGTGGCTCAAAGAGCAGACAGAACATTGCAGATTACTCCTGCCGATAATATAAGGCTGTAAAAAACCCAAAAAATCCCTCGACTAAATTGAATTCGCGGGCCATATCATATCGCCATATAAAGTCGTTGACTGTCTGTCATATAGAGTTAAGCGATTCTGAAAGTACAGTACATGAAAATCAGGCATGACGGTTATCAATCATCCTCTCAGGCCTCTCCATACCGTGTGCCATTCAAGCGTCGTTCCCAAGAGGCTAGGACGTGTATTTTAGCTATTTGGCCAATAAGGAAGAGTATATATAAATGATTGAACGATTGTTAGAACCTAGACAGGTATTCTTCAAACGACGAGGAATATGTGGTGGAGAACAGTAGATAGGAGGCAAACAGAGTGAGGAAAAGATACCCTCAGTGCCCCGTCAGCTTCCAAGTTACTATATCCTCAGCGTAGACATATCAAAATAAATATAATCTATAAGGAGGGTGGTTCGACACAGCGCACAAATCAGGGATCGTCCAACAAGCCACAGATGAAGGGCGGAGACTAAACTAGAGCCAAGAAGAGCTTCCTTGCGGGAAGTTATTTAGACAAAACCAAAATAAATTTACAACATCCCATCCCCATACAACTCACCCCCTCACCAAAATCCACCAACACACCATGAAACCATTCCCAAGGATATCCCCCACATTCAATCCCAGGCCCCTTTCACGCCTGCCCAGAGCCGTTCACGCGCCCCTTCGGTCTCAATATGCACATGTACACTCATCGACAGCGAAGGCCGCAGTTGCACATCCCATAACCGTCAGCGGCCCGCCGCCAAAGCCGCCTTCCCCGTCGCCGGAATTTCTCGAGCGCCTTGAGCGGAGGAAGAAGCAGTCGGAACTTATACAGCAGGGTAATATTGTGGCATCGGGGCAGGGGTCGTCGACAACGGCTACAGAGTCGAAGCCGCTGAGAAGGAGGTTCTGGAAGGATGTTCATGTTAAGGAAGTAGATGGTAAGGACCTTTTGGGGGGGGGGGGGGGGGGGGATTTTATTGTGGGAGGGAAATATATTATTATCGAAGAAGTTAACTAAATATGTTAATTATTCTTTCTATTATCTGTTTATACACAGATGGATATCAGATCTTCCTCGACTCGCGTCCCGTCCGAACACCCGAAAAGAAAATCCTCATCATCCCCGCCTCAAAACCACATCTGGCACACGCCATCGCGCTCGAGTGGGACCTGCTAGTTTCCGCCCAGCAAGCTCTAAAACAGCACTTAATACCATTGACCTCACTCACAGCGCGCGTTCAGGACCTTGCCGCGGAAGATGCCGCGGGCCAAAGTACCATCCGCGAGCAAATCGTGGCATCCATGATGCGATATCTAGAAACGGATACATTGCTAAGCTGGGCGCCGGAAAAAAGCTTCTATGATTCCCATCTACACGACATGGAAGCAAGCGGCGAAGGGGTGACAGGGGAAAAAGAAGAATCGCTGCGTGATATCCAGATTAGAACGGCAAGGCCCATCGTCGATTTCCTGACTACGAAAGTGTGGCCGGGCATTGAGATCAGGCCCGCGCTACAGGAGAATAGCATTTTGCCCTCGCCGCAGCTGCCGCTTACCATGGAGGTTATACGCGGATGGATCTACGGCTTGCCGGCGTACGAGCTAGCCGGGTTGGAAAGGGGTGTTTTGGCGAGTAAGAGCTTGTTAGTGGCGGCGAGGTTTGTTATTGAGTGGAGTGAGCAGTTCCGCGACCTGCAGGCGGAGGGGCGGAGGACGTTTGGCATCGAGAAGGCGGCGGAGGCGTCGACACTGGAGGTTACCTGGCAGACGGATAAGTGGGGGGAGGTGGAAGACACGCATGATGTTGATAAGGAGGATGTTCGGAGGCAGCTTGGCTCTGTTGTGCTGCTTGTGAGCGGGGAGCGGAGATAGGGAGGAGGAGGATGGATGGATGGTTACATAGCTCCAATAAGTTTTAAATTCTGAGATTTAGAGTGTGAATAGATATTTTGTATATTACCATGTGCATTTACTTGAATTAGACTTAATGGCAGGATGCCGCCTAAGATCAAAATCCGGTCATTGTCCTGGGTGGATGTTGATGCAGAATTACGCGCCCAGTTTTGCTGCGGATCTGATATTCTACGTCATTCAGAGCCGGATTTCTCCCACCTTGTTCTTGATTAGAAGATCAGAGACGACCTCGGGGGAGATATGTGTGTGACAGCGCTGAAAATCCCTGTGCATCCATGCTGTCCACCATGTTGTATCCAATTGGTTGTAGTCTGACTGATCATACATATCCAGTCGGATGACGTCTGGTAATATATATAATCCATCAGATATAATAAATAAGCCCGTTGGTTTTCGGCGCCGCGTCAACATGTGCCTTGCTGTGCTGTGTGTGGCGTGGCGAGGTTATCCAAGTGGGCTCGGTTTCGAGAGCAGTAACAATGTTGGGCAATCATCAATGGCTATTAAATATGTAACTACTATAATAATAAGTCAATAGTTCAATCTGTAGTCACAAGCTGCAACTGGCTCGACACGCGAAGGATTTAGTTACTGATTTATTTATTTACGGCAGTGATTGCCCGCATTATTTAACATATTCACGAGCAGGAATCGGCGCCTCAGGCTTGTATGTGTCCTTGTCCCCGCTCAGCTCCAGCTTCTGCTTCTGCTTCTATTTCTGCTTCTATTTCTGCTTCTTCTACTTCTCTTTACATTCTCTCCATCCAATCTACATTACACCTCTTATTCCACTGTTGAACCTCCAACCGCAAAGACGGACGCCCAAGCACCGAGCCGACGACGACGACGATAGAGGATCTTCCACGAATCCCAGACGACTCGGGGCGCATTTTGCGTCTATTAACCACGGCCTAGAGATAATGGGGGATAAGACAGGGTAAGCAGCTTCATATGCATATATGAAACTATAGCTTTTTTATGACATGGATCTGGGAGCTGGGCATGCATGCCTCTTGATTGTTTGATGGTCGAGAGACCGTTCTCTCTGCTCTCCCTGCTCTACCTATTGTCCACATCCACAGCTATGGAGATAGCCCTACACCCTCACAGCACTCACTGGCTTCCCTTGTTCCTTTGATTGATACTTATCCTGTTACGCCTCTCTGTTAATAATGTTGTACGTTGGTGGCTTGAAACTACTCAAACCAAGTTGGGTCCTTTGTCCTTTGTCCATTATTTTATTATGATGATTGTATTGACCAGGGATCACATCACCCCCATCCATCGCTGTACTAAATAACAACAAGTTCGCTAACATTTTAACTCTTCCTTATTCATCCTAGGCACAAACGCTCCAAGAGCGCCCGCGCACTCGCCCTACTGCATCGCGACAGGACTTCCAGATCCCCCAGCGCCGACCCTCAACAGCGGGAGGCCGAAACTCCGGAATCCCCAGACCAGAATGGTGCTTCAACCCTAGCTCCCATGGTTCCCTCAGTATCCCCAACCAACAATGCGCCTCGTTCTTCCCACTCGCACTCGGTTTCCATGACTAATCTGCGGGTCTCACCTGCGGGGCTTGATGGTGCCACCTTGAGCAGCAGCGCAAGTGTCCACGCCGCCAATCGCGCATCTTTAGCCGAGTTGTATTCCTGGCAACTTAGCCCGAAACCCAGTCCACATCAAAGTGCTGATTCTCCCGCAAGGCCCAGTGGCAAAGGAGATGAATTGGCCAGATCAGCCATGTCTATCGAGCAATCAGTGCGAACGTTTCGCCTCTTTGAAATCCTACGTAGCGGTGATACAACCGCTATCTACAAGGCAATCAAGGACTGTGCCGAAACAAAGACACAGGGGACTGCGCCCCTAGGAACCAGCATTCTCCATCTCGCAATACAGTGCGCTGAACCGCAGGTTGTTGAGTATGTCTTCTCAAGCAGTGCTGACCTAGATATTAATGCGCGAGACCGGGATGGCAACACCCCACTACACCTGGCTGCGCAGCTGGGCCGAGTTCCCATCGTCCGCGAACTGCTCGAGCGCCCGGATATCAACGATTCCATTGCCAACTACAACGGCCAAACCCCTCTCGACCTCGCGCGCACCCCAGAGATTTTCCAGCAGCTCCAGCTAGCGCGATCATTGTTTTTGGATGCCAAAACAAAAGAAATAAAATGCCTGATAGGCCAGGGCGACTACGAGAAACTAGAACGTCTGTTGGTCGAACCGAGGGTTGAGGGCGTTTTGGACGTGAACAGCTTGGATCTAGTCACCGATCGAGCCACTGTGATATCGGGTGGCACACTTCTTCACGAGGCTGCGAGAAAGAAGGATACGAAGCTGATACAGATTCTCTTAATGCATGGGGCCGACCCGTTCCGGCGCGATAGAAAAGGGAAGCTCCCTCAAGACGTCACAAAGGACGACCGAACTCGCGCTATCGTAAAAAAGTCGCCAGCGGCTGTTATCGCCCAGCGGGGCATCCAGGAAAAGGCAATCTTGGGAAGCTCTGGGGCCCAAGGTGGCGGGCGACCTGGCTCTGGAGAAACAGTCCTGGGAGGAAAGGATGCCCGAGAGATGAAAGGATACCTAAAGAAATGGACGAACTATACAAGTGGCTATAAGCTGAGATGGTTCGTACTGGAGGATGGCGTGATGAGTTATTACAAGCATCAAGGTATGCTCATCAAACCTCAAACACTACTCAGACAAATCCCGTTTACTCCTTGACAAACTTTTACTGAATACTCCATAGATGACGCTGGCTCTGCTTGTCGCGGTGCGATCAATATGCGTATAGCAACCTTGCACATGGATGCGCAGGACAAGACCCGATTTGAAATACAAGGCAAATCATCAGTCAAATACCATCTCAAAGCCAACCATATCGTTGAGGCCAAGCGGTGGTTCTGGGCCTTGAACAACGCAATACAGTGGGCGAAAGATGAGGCCAAGGAAGATGACAAACGGCGGACGAGAAATGCAGAAAGCCTAAGACATGCGAAGATGGAGCAGTTTGACAAACAAGGGTTAGACTCCCAAAGCGACTCCGGCAGCCTTCTTGGAAGACCAAACGGGAAATCCCTTGCCCCTCCATTATCTCTTGGTGTACCAAGCCACACCAGCTCTAGGTTAAGCCTTCAAACTTCAAGAGAGAGCGTTCAGGGTGAGGATGAAGTGTCCACTTCTGGGGCGTATGAATCCACCTTTAGCCCGTCGGAATCCAATAGATTGCCCAACCTTGTTACTAGCCACTCCGCCGAAGGAGACTTGGAGGATGACGACTTTGGGGATTATGCTAGTAGCCGTGAGATCCAACCGTCGAACAAAGACGCTTTCAATATCACCGCCCAATCTGTTAAATTACAGCTAGATCTGCTGAGTCACGTTTCTGCAGCGCTTCAAGAGGAGAAGTCAAAGAATCCCGAAACCACGCTTTCTGATCCATCAATAGACCAAGCGTTGACTACTTACCAGGGAGGGGTTAGCAATCTCACCTCTCTCGTGGCTGATTTACTCAAAATCTCAAAGGATCGAGATGCATTTTGGCAATATCGCCTAGATAGGGAGGCGGATGCGCGCAAGATGTGGGAAGACAGTATGGCTAGAGTTGCCCAAGAACACGAAGAACTTCAAAGTAAAATTGGGGAGTCGGAGGAAAAACGAAAGAAAACGAAGAGAGCACTCAAGGAAGTTCTTGAGCACCCTTCAGCTTCCACTAGTCGTCCCATCAGCCGAGGCCCGTCGCATGTCCAAATACAAGATGCCCTGGAAGCCGTTGTCGAAGGCGGCGTTGATATCCCGCCCATTGTCAGCCAGAAAACGAGCGGGGACATTTCAAAGAAGCGGTCCTTAATTACGGAACTAACAAATTTGTCTGATTCGGAATCTGATGAGGATGAAGAGTTCTTTGACGCTATCGATGCTGGCGAAGTGCAAGTTATTGAAGTTCCGCAAGCGCAGCCAGTAGAGGCCGCGGAGGCAATTTCTGATCTTCGAGCTTTGAAGCACCAGGAGATTGCCAGTTCATTTAAAGGATATGAGGACCCAATTCGAAAGAGGCTTAAGATGGACGCTGACAATAGGCCCAAAATTTCTCTATGGGTAGGTTTGATTCAATACTCAACCCTCTGAGTTACTAATCATCAGCTAACACCGCGTTTCAGGCTATCTTGAAATCAATGATTGGCAAAGACATGACCAAGATGACACTCCCAGTGTCCTTCAACGAACCAACATCGCTGCTCCAACGTGTAGCAGAGGATATGGAATACACGGACTTGCTTGACAATGCTGCAGATCGCACTGACTCCATGGAACGTATGGTTTATGTCGCTGCCTTTGCAGTTAGCGAGTATGCTTCGACAATAGGACGTGTAGCGAAACCTTTCAACCCTCTGCTTGGCGAAACGTTCGAATATGTGAGGCCAGATAAAGGTTATAGATTCTTTATTGAGCAAGTCAGCCATCATCCTCCAATTGGCGCCGCCTGGGCTGAGTCTCCGAAATGGGATTATTACGTATGTACCTCTTTCTCTTAAAGTATTGAGTATTGTTGTTATTATTTCTTGTCAGTTAATTTGTCGAAATACTAATTTTGCTGTAGGGCGAATCGGCTGTAAAATCAAAATTCTATGGCAAGTCATTCGATATTAACCCGCTCGGAACATGGTTCTTGAGACTACGTCCTGTCAGCGGTGGTGAGGAGCTCTACACCTGGAAAAAGGTTACATCGTCGGTTGTTGGCATCATCACCGGTAACCCTACCGTGGACAACTATGGGCCCATGGAAATTAAGAATTGGACAACTGGCGAAGTCTGTATACTTGACTTCAAACCACGAGGCTGGAAGGCTTCCTCTGCCTACCAGGTTTCTGGTAAAGTGATGGATAGCGAGGGGTTCACGAAGTGGAGCATTGGTGGCCGTTGGAACGACAAGGTATATGCTAGACACACGCCGGGATACCAAGCTTCGATGACACCACCACCTGATGACCTTCCCCGCCAGCCAGAATCAACACAGGCATTCCTTGTGTGGCAATGCAACCCACGACCAACTGGTATCCCATTCAACTTAACACCTTTCGTGGTGACGTTGAATGCCATCCCCGAAAATCTCAGACCTCACTTACCGCCAACCGACACGCGGCTCCGTCCGGACCAACGTGCAATGGAGGATGGAGAGTATGATTTTGCAGCAACGGAGAAACATCGTGTGGAGGAAAAACAGCGGGCGAGGCGACGAGAACGGGAGGCCAAGGGCGAGGAGTTTGAGCCAAAGTGGTTTACTAGGGGCAAGTGTGAGATAACTGGTGAGGAGTATTGGGTTCACAACGGCCGTTATTGGAAGTGTAGGGATGCCGGGGACTGGTCCGTCTGCGAGGATATATTTTAAGGCATTATTGGTAGTCTTTTACTAGGGGTTTTTTACTTCTATTTTTATTTTATTGTTAATTTGTTATTTTTCAGTGTTATTTTTGTTGCTCCCTTTGCGCTTTTTCCAGTCCGCATTGCCATGTCGCACTTTTGCCCAAGTGAAACCTAACTACTGACTCTCGATGTTATAACTTTTATTGGAGATTCTGTTGCTGTATGTTCACAGTATATCAAGTTTAGAATTAGTGCTCTTCAACGTGTATAGTTATTTATTGTCCGCTATTCAGGTTTTAATACAATCTCTCTATATATTAAAGAAAAACCAACTTTTCCGTGCAAAAAACGCTGTAACGTGACCTCACGTGACATCACGTGCACCCCATCAAAAATCCATGGATACGTAGTGGCGCCTGCCAATTGCACCACTCTATCTACCCCCTATCATCACCACCGCCTCTAACGCCCCGTAGCACCCCCTATTACTTCCACTTCATACCCCTATCCATCTTACCACTCACTCTTACCACCCCTACCACCCCTACCACCCCTACCACTTCTATTACTTCTATCACCTCTACCACTCCTACCACCCTTACCACCTTTACCATCACTGCCTCTACCACCTCACAGCCCCCCCTATCACTTCCACTTCATATCTCTATCCTACCCCCATCTTATCACTCACTCTCTTACCATCTCTATCATCTCTACCACCTCTACACTTCTTTCACTCTGACCCCCTCTTACCACCCCTTATCACCCCTTACCACCCCTACCACCCCTATCACCTCTATCATCACCACTGTCTCTACCACCTCACAGCACTCTCTATCACTTCCACTCTCTATCTCTACTCTCATCTTATCATCTCTATCATCTCTCTCATTTCTATCACCTCTATCACTCCTCTCTATCACCTTTTCCACTCTCTAGCCTCTCTATCATCATTATTATCTCTACTACTCTACAGTCTCTTCTATCACTTTCACTATCTCTACTTCTCTCTTACTATCTCTATCATATTTTGATCTCTGTGT
>NW_025544776.1:6236482-6269509 GCF_000003525.1 Blastomyces dermatitidis ER-3 | reverse complement strand
GGTGGTAGAGGGGGTAGAGGGTAAGGGGTGGAAGGGGTGGTAAAGGGGGGGTAGGGAGTGGTTGGGGGGGAGGGTGGAAGTGGTAGAGGGGGCTGCGCAAGCAGAAAAGCGAGCGTAAGCGAGCATTTGATGCTTGTATTAAATTATACAGAAAGATGAAATGTGTTACTCTTCAGGGAACAAGTGGGCATATTCGATCCACGTGATGTAAACTAACTTTAATATTTTGTCCCCGAACTTTTCGACGACACTTCACCAGCAGCCAGCACGCACGCAGCCAAAACCCACCCACTCATCCAGCGGCCGTAATTCCCACTGGCAATGGAGTTCACCTGTCAGAAATGTGCGCAAGCACTCCGACTGGGAATTCGGCCACATCTTTCCTCAATCCGGGCGCGGACCCTTCCCCGCCTCGGACAGCGATATCAGCAGCTTAGCACACAGACTGCCGGTTTTCACACCCCTCAAGCAGGCTCAGGCTCACGAGCCAGCAAGATTAGCACTGGAGCTGCCATCGCAAGATCCGCATCGTCATCTGCTAGCCAAGTGGCTGCAGCAGGCTCTTCGGCAGCATACAATGTGAAGCCCCTGCTAAAGCCGGACAACCTCTTCCATTCTTTCACCAATTCCCCCTCTCCCGAAATCCGACAGCGGGCAGCCTTCATAAAGCAGAATGCTTTCTGCCCGCATCCCAGTCATCGACAGACACGCGTCCCCACATCCCCTCATGACTCCGAGGCCAGGAAATCCCCCGAAGCCAGCAGCGAGAGCCAGCCGCCAGCGCACTCTAATTTCGAGTGCCCGGACTGTGGCGTACCGATATATTGCTCCGAGGGGCATTGGATGGATGACTTTGAGGCACATCTGGAAGTGTGCGACACAATCCGGCAAATCAATGAGGATGACCATGACCTGCGGTCTCGCCGGTTCTTCTCGGAGTTTAACTACCCAGGCCTGCAGGAGGATGAGTCGATAGTGAATATGACGAATTGGGATACATTTTTGTATACCAGGCAGTTTGATGCTATTAATAATGATAGACACATGAGGCAGGTGACAAGGCTGCTCACGTACCCCATTACGATTGCGAGTGTGCTACATGAGCTTAGCCCGTATAATATTCGGAAAGGTGGTCGATTGACCCCGGAAGGATTAAAGAGTTTGAGCGGTGAGTGCTGCGCCAAAGATTACATTGAACACGAACGTCCTTGATAATAATGCTAATACATCTGATCCCTAGCCCTCCGCTACACCCTCCATCCGCCAAGAACCGGCGAGGGAGCGAAAATGTCCGGCCTCCGCCTAAAAGCGCCCCCAGTCCGCGTCTTCATTCTAGGCGCGCGCGCCGAATCCTCGCTACCCCGCGACGTCTGGCTCCAACTTTCCTACCTCTTCCCGCGCGCGCTCATAAACCTCATCTTCATCGGCCCGGAGAGCATGGCGAACCGGGACGACGAGTTCCCGCTTCCCGAACGCACCCCCGCAAACCCCTTCGGCGGCATCGTCGAAGACCGTCTACACGCGCTGATGAAGATCACCACGTACGTCGATTACTTCCACACGATGCACCAGGCGAACATGTTTCAGCCGTACGACCCTTACTTTGACTGTTTCATGCTCTTCCACCCTGGTTTGGGACACCCGGCCAGTTCGCACGAGTGGGAGGAGACGCTTCCGCATCTGCTACAGACGAAGGTGCCGATTCTGTGCACGGGATATTCGGAGTGGGATATGCAGCGGGATAAGGAGTGGGTGATGGAGAAGTGTGGTGGGGAGGTTGATTTGCTGTTGGAGCCCGGAGAGAATAAGTTCCGGAGTCTTCGGTGGGATTTGAATGATGTGGATCCGCATGATGTTTCGTGTGGGAATTGGGGGTTGTGGGGGTTTAGAGGGAAGAGGTATGTATTTCCAGTTCCTACTTGTCTCATACTATTATATGGATTTGCTAACTACTTATTTCTCTTCGCACAGGTATGAAGCTACCTACAAGGAGGAAGGGGCGGAATAGAACCTTTTGGGTGATGTACGTATATAGTTGTATTAAGTATTGACTTCCTCTCTCTGTATTATTGTATTATTTCATTTAGGGAAATGAAGTTCCACTCATTCATCCTTAAGCATTATTATTTTATCATATAATGGAAAATGTTTTACGCCGCCATTATCCATGTCGTCCTACCTTTCCTCATTTTCCAATTCCCCCTGTCTAGCAATACATGGGTTTCCCCAAGTGAAGAATACCACATGCAGTCCCCAAGGTACGGTTGAACTGTCGATGGTCTATCAATGGGTCGGTCGGCTTGGACCTGCTATCACAATTCAGACAAACATATTGCCGGGGCGTTAAACGGTACAGGATGAATCGTAATAGAAATAGAACCACTATATACAAGAGACGGGCAAGCAGAGAGAGAAAGAAATAAAGCCAACCCGCAGACATCACGGCAGGGCAAGGCGAACACACGGACCAGAATATCGTACATGACAGTAACCCAACCAGGTTGAACGCAAGTCTGTAACAATAGACATAAAAAGAAAAAGCAAATAGGTATCATCCCAAGCCGCAATTTATCAGGCTCAAATGCGGATAGCAAGAAGCAAAAAGTGGGGGATTGGGGGTGAAAAAGTGAATAAACGTTCGTCGCATATCATATCATATCATATCAACGTCACAGCCGCAACAACCAACGAAGTTATAAGCCAATAGCCACCCAGTTTCGATAGCGTAGGAGAAACAATGGGTACCCCGCTGTTTTCCGGGATGGACGGATCTGGATTTGTGGTCCCATTGGCCAAGCTGCCATTGACATAGATAGTCGTCGGCCCATCATCCTTGGGCACTACTCTAACCGTCGTTGTATTCGTCGGCATGCCATGCTCATCCTTCTGCTTGAGCAGCTCATTGATATAGGTCGCGTTATCGTTCTCCTCGCAGCCGCAGACGCTATAACGCTGACAGAGACATTCAATGGGGATCTGGGTTGCGTTGGCGTTGGGGTCGGAGGTGTTGCGATAGTTATAGTGTCCGATGTGGTAGGCGTGGGCGCCCCAGAGCCACAAGCCGGGGAAGAAGGCGAGGGCGGCGAGAGGGAGGAAGGCGAATGGGAGCAGTCCTCTCCGCGAAGTTTTACCGGCTGTGTATGGGACTGAGGCACCACCGGCATAGTAGCTGCCTCCGCCAAATGTGCGGGGGGTTCCCGAGCCAGTTCGTGAAGAACCGCCTAGGTTACTGTTCAAAAGGGAAGAGTGGGGAGTCAGCAAAATATCCGTATTCACAACAACTGGTAAGAATATTGACGCGGATATGTGCACACCTTGTAGCTCTAGCACCAGGTGAGCTTGAACCTCCCCTGCCTCCGGCCCCTGCACCACCTCTGGGTCCTCCCCCACCACTGCGGCCTCCGCTTCCTCCGCCAGACCTTCCGCCTCCGCGTGCTCCACCACCGCCGCCCCTTCCACCGCCTCCTCCTCTACGTTTTTGTAGGAGGTTGCCAGTGACGAGGGACGGGCCAAAACCTTCTGGAGCATCCATGCTTGAAACATTGACGTCTAATGTTGATATGATATTGCGCGGCGCAACTGTGGAGGAGAGCGAAAGAAGAGCGCAAAGCGCAAGAGTGTATGAAAATTTCATGGTTTCGACAGGCGAGGATGATCGCAGCGGATACAACAAAATAACTATGTAATCCTTTTAAGATATGCCCCAAGTTATCTGTTGTTAGAGAGCAGGCTTGAATAGGTCTATATATTATTCTATGATCGGGCGCATTCGACTTAACCCTGAGGAAGTGGCGACGATAATACCCGGAGAACAAGTCCGTGCAAGTCCGTGCTAGGAAGGGCGCCTATTCAGTGTACGTACGTACGCTCGTTAAATAAATAGCCCAAGTTCAACAACTTCTTTCAGCACTGCCTCAAGGGGATCAGTCGCGTCTTGGCCCAGCATACTCCGTATTAAATATTATTATACGGGCATAATTACCTAATATTATTATTGCATCAGACAGTAAATATGGTGAATTGACAGGTTTGCCCTCCACTTCCGCTCCATTATTCGGTTTCTCACGGGACAGTCATACCTAGGTAGGACCCTCTCTCACTTCTTCGTCTAATCTGTAAGTTCCCATGCTTTGAATAATGTTGGTCACGACCCAACGGCGTCTCATAGCGCACAGCCACACATGTAAAAAATTATTTGCTCGCGTCTGTCTCACGCATTGTTATGTCATTGCGAGCCTGATCGAATATATAAAAAAGTAAACAGCTTCTGCGAGACGCAGAGCCCTCCGCCAATCAGAGGGGCGCGGTAATTCATTCCATTCGTTCTTTGATCGTCTGCATCTCTTCAATTCCTCTTGCGATAGTTGGCTATGTAACTATTTTAGTTGGGACAAGAAGTGGAGATAAAAAAATTATAATTCGAACGTGCTCAAGCAAACATAGCAAACACAGCAGAGCCGCCCAAAGCCAAAATTTCAACCGTCTCGCACACAAATTCTCTCTCTTTTTTCCATCCCCACAAAACACTGCACTGCGCTGCACTGCACTACATACCACCGCCAGTGTGTCAAATCGAACCTCTTCCTCATGCTGCAGAATTCAGTAATGTTTCTAGAAGATAGGCTAACCGTACCTTCCCCCGCAAAAACGCTAATCATTTCCTCCCCCAGTTGCATACCCGCAAACCAAACCTGTACTGCCCATAGTATAACGTGGGACAAAGATTGCCATGGGCGTTACCCTAGTTGATATTGACGGAGTATGGGAATCGTGGGATACAGTGAGGCTCTGCGATCTACCCAAGCCGTCAAAGACAACTTAAGGCAAATGGAGCTATGAACTCGAATCAGCGTCAACCGCCATGCATTTCGGTGCGGGTCTCAAGGCTGCCTTGCCTGTCACTGGATACGAGAAACAACAATAAAATCGTTCCTGGGCGTATTTTCTTGGAAGGATATCTTTTTGGATTCAACACGAGCCGTGGAAGCGAGAGTGCCAGGGAGGATGTGCCTTGTCTTTTTTTCTACTCCCAGGCGCACGCCCGCGGCGCCGTGCGGTCGTCAGCACAATAGCTCTGCCCAAGATCCAGCTGTTCCTCCTATTTCCTTTTTAGTTCACGAACCCTTCAAACCACGAAGGACAGTCGGCATATCTTACACGTCTTGTGTGCATGTTGGCTGGAGCTGGATTTTCGGACACCAAGCATCATACACATGTTCAGAAAGGATATTCACTCTTGTTTCCTTGGATCTCACGGGTTGAAAAGGTACAGGGTGGTATTGTTTTCTTTATATGTTTCGTTTTTGCTTGCTTTGCGAGAATAAATTACCTTTCAAAGGACCTTCATAGTTCATGTTTTCTGAGTCTTCTCCCCAATTTGGGGTAGAATGGCGTTTTCACAGATGAGCATGACTCCTTGCGTCTCTACATTTCGTGCATAGCTATCCGGTTGTTAATTCAGTATTATTGTCTATCTTTGGTGGTATTGACACTATTTACAATTCCGGACGATAAAATATATTACACTCGCTGCCTTGAGCTCTGAATACCCACCTCTATTGAACAGTAACCTAACAATTCTATTCGTATGTATAACCAATGTAGTCATGCAAAAAAGTCATCCCAACCTATTAATATCCCGTCAAAAATCTTTACAAAATCACAACTTGCTTGAAACTCCTTTATCCTCGTCGGGTATCTTAACAACGACTTTCCCCCAGGTCTCCCGTCCCCCAAGCGCCTGCAACGCCTTTGGAACACTCTCCAAACCAACAAAGCTTTGATCCGTAAAGCTTGTTCCCCTGAACTTGCCCTGCCTAATCAACTCAAAAATGCCATCCCACACCACTCCCACAGTCTCCTTCTCGAAATTCGCATACTGACCCCAATGCAAGCCCACAATACTAACATTCTTCAACAGCACCCGGTTCAGCGCAACCTTCTCAATTGTCCCCGCCGCAAACCCAATCACCAACAGCCGCGCATTCCACGCTACGCACTTGAGACTCTGATCAATCATCCCCACGGGGTCATACACAATATCGACGCCCGCTTTGCCATTCCCCGTCCGTTTTTCCGCGCACAGCTTCTTCACCGCATCCGTCCACTTGGGATCCTTATAGTCAATCGAATAATCTGCCCCAAACGACTTGGCAATCTGCCTCTTCCTCTCCGATCCGGCCGTCGCAATGACAGTAGCCCCCTTAGCCTTTGCGATCTGCACAGCAGCTAGCCCCACCCCGCCCGCTGCGGCGTGCACAAGTACCCAATCGCCCGGCTGCACGTTCGCACGCGTTACCAGGCCACCATAGGAGGTCGGCGCGGTGACGAAGAGGCCTGCTGCGTCCTCAAAGCTCCAGCCTTCGGGAACCGGTCGCAGCGCGCCTTCGAGGGCAAGAATGTGTGTAGCATACGCGCCCTGTGTGGCTCCGAAGACGCGATCGCCTACTTTGAACTTTGGTGAGCGGGCGGCGGTCGGGGTGCTCAGAATTGTCCCGCCGAATTCCATGCCGGATATCCATGGCAGAGGTGGCTGGTGTTGGTATTTGCCTTGGATTTGAAGGAGGTCGAAGAAATTCGTGCCGGCTGAGTGAATTTTTATGAGGTACTTGCCTGGGCAGGGGGAGGGGGTTGGGAGGGTTGTGACGGTCAGGTCGAGGGGCCCCTAGTGTTTATTGTTTCAGCATATGTACCAGAATATATATATATACGGAGTACAAGGGTCGTAGTTTGCTGTGTATAGAAGCTGTTCGTACACACCTTAACGTACTCGCTTACTTGGATTGCGCGCATTGTGATATCGGCCTTGCTAGGGAAGCTTGATAGGGAGAGAGGAGTACTAGGGAATAAAGCTCAACTGGGAAAAGGCAAAGAAATTAGTATCTCTAGCACTTTTGATATTGGGTTGTACAAAGAAACCGACACTCCAGCCTAAATTTCTCTGTTGAAATACGTCTCTCGTCCCCGTAGCTTCCGAGTGATTGGGGACTCGGACCGAGTTTTTGCAAGCTTGGAGATGCCGAGGTTCACCGGCAAAGGGCGAGTTCGGGGCCAAGTTTGCTCGCCCCCTATTAAAGCCATCCGTTTATTGGAGAACTACCTAGTTATGAAGCAAACATACTCTCATTTTTCCCAGGGGTATGACAGCATTACTTGCTAAGGGGCTACATACTTCTTTCTTGGGGCCCTATAGAGGGCGACTCAACCACATTTGAAAAGAAATATAGATATACGTTGCCCTTAACACTAAATATCTACAATAACCAACGAATCATCCCATTATTGGGAGTAAGGAGTAAGGACATAGAGCCTATTTGCACAAGGGGAAATACTGGCACCGTCCGATATGGCACGTCAAACACAGGCATAATATTTTCTCATCTCATTTCATTTCATATAGGAATACGGGGATATCTGTCCTTCCGCGACGCTTGATGCCCTCAGTAACCTTCCCCCACATGACAGCATGCTCGTGGATGTATGTGTCTCCAATTAAGAGATGGTGGTCAGGAATTCGGCGCAAAATAAATGGAACCCGGCCTCCAAAAAGCACACAGACTTCGTCTCCAGGACGCATCACCTGAGGACCAATACCTAGATAGCCCCTCTCTGTTACATAGAAGCGGCGATGGAAGCATATAGACCTGGCACCACGTTCAAAGCGTTCAGCATCAGCTCCACTTTCACCTACATCAATTGTGGCAAGGCTGCAGAGGTGATCAAGCAGATTCTGACCCTGAGGGCCGTATTTTATTGAAACTTTATCAGATGTGAAGATCTTGGACAGAAGGTACACAGCAGCATCTGCCTCTCCCTGCCGCATGAACCTTTCTTTTGTCAGACCTTTCGTGTCACCAGTCAACAGCTCAAGGTTCCCCATTGATGCTCCCAGTGGAGCCGCAAGTAATGTAGCACAGAATGCCATTACCAGAGGGGTTTTGTCATAGTACAAAGGCATCTCTGCTTGGTCTATCGGGAAGCTGAACACTTGGCCCCACAAGTCTTGAAAGGGAAATGGGCCAGTGAGACTGTATTCCAACACCTCGCTGACAGATTTAACCCTATCCACGTGGAATCCGCGTAATTGGAGCGAGTTCGGCCGAAGAGGTTCCTTTGAGAGAGGCATATCCTCAGCTTCTGCGAAGTAACGAAAATGGCCGTCGCAGAAGCCAGCTAGAAAGCAACCTACGTCGAAAACACTGCACTGACGAGGTTGATACCATTTCGGAACCCAGGAGGGGAAGTCGCTTTGGGCAGGGTCCTCGGTGTGCTGCACATGCGCCAATACATTGAGAACCCGAGGGCTCTTCCTGATTAAAAATCTGGTGAGATCTCTGTACACCTCAAGCAAATTCTTACTGTAATCAGGCCGCAACGCCTTGGGTCTTAGGACATCGACATCTGGGCCGAGGCTATTAATGCGCTTTGATACGCCGATTGCAAATCGGCGGTATAGCATGAGCGCTGGGTTGTGGTCCGAGGACGACATGGTTTGCGTAAAGGCTGTCGCTGGCTCCAAGCCTTCATCGGATATCCCCAATATTGAAAACACCTTATCACGTGGATCTGTAACCTTAAAATCTCGAGTCGTCGCTAGCAGCAACGTTAGAGAACCCAATGATCCCTCGACAGCTCCACCGCGAAATCCGCTTGAAGGTTGTCGGAGCATAAATATCATATTCCAGAATTCAGATGGCATCCCAAGCATCTGGTCCCTCTTCAAAGACATATACGGGGCTGTCGCAATGATGTCAAAGAAGTTCGTCTCCAGCCCTTCACACATAGCTATAGCCCATTTGCTTGCAACAACCTCCTGTATGCACCAATTTCGGATGAAATAAGGTTGGTCAAACAATTGGTCGAGGTGATGGAACGCCTCCGGTGCTCCCATAGCTACTTCGACAACAGCATTTTGCAGAGCAACTTTATCCGTACCACAACGCTCTCGTATAACTGCCAGTCGCTCTGCAAGCTCGAAAGCCATTTCCACGCCTGGAGTCCAGGACCCGAGCCATACCACGACCCGTGTAGCATGCTTGTACATAAATCGCATATATCTTACTTGCCTCGACCGCTCTTCTATATTGGACTGGTCAATGCATAGCGCGTCAACCCAAAGCCGCCTTGCCTGTGTTGGTAGGCGGAGATTTCGGAGCGCAGCGTCCAAGTTTGGCTTGATGGCAATCGGTCGTCCATCAATGTAAATGGAAGTCTGTTCTGTCTCCGTGCCCCAAACATAAGAAAGAGCCTCGTAAGTCAGTATGGGTGCGAAATCGGGGTCCAAAGCATGAATTATAAGACTGCCGCAAAGTGGCTCATTTTGTTGGCCAGAACTCAGGAGAAGCAAGCGGGTAAAAGGAGGCGTCTTGCCGACTGGGGTAATGGGTGGAAGAGGTTGATAGATATATTGAGAGTAACTTTCCATTGGAAGGAATGTTTTTGGTCGGTTGGGTCAATGTCCGTTCCACAGTGAACAGCTGTCGCCCAATTAGAATGACTGGATAGCCGGAAATTTTCATGCTCGTCTCCCCCCGTGTGAAGCTGCGACTTCCTAAAGGTTCTCGGGGGCCGGTCCGCTTTAGAAAGTACCCAGAGCGGTGACCGAGTGAAGTACGCAATCGGCAACTTATGAATATTCCACCGCGCCTTTGGATGGCAAAACATGGGAGTGTTCTGGCGCCTGGCGCATGGCGACATGGGAGGTTAGGCTGTGATCGGCGTTGCAAGGTTAGGCGCCGCTATCATGGGGCACAACCGCACAGCCACTTATTTCGTTCATTATGACTTCGGGGAATTAGATCCTGCTCCAACTGGCTGAAGGGCAAAAAAAAAAAAAAAAAAAAAAAAAAAAAAAAAAAAAAAAAGAGGGCAATAACCTCGCGCAATCCCGTTCAAAGAGCTTTTTGCCAACGATCTCTTTTAGATTTCTCTCATTCCGTACCTGAGTTCTCGAATTCTCGGAAACAAAGGACTTGTGACAGATGCTCATATTGTCCACATCAAAAACGCTAGTAATATTAATTAGACGCGGCGGGGTTTTCAATTGTTAACCACACGTTTCAACAACAGTTAATAAACCAGCCAGATGAAGCAGGAGACTGCCATACCAAACTATGAGTTCATCGGAACCATTATTCCCTTTTGGTCTATGGCGGGCAGAAAGCCAAACATCACTCCAATCGTCAAGCAAGGAGTCAGTTATTTTACGCCTGGGTGAATTAGGAGCCTCTGGAGTGCACTTTAACTTTTTTTATTTCGTCAAATATCCCTTCAGGCAGACACATGGCAGCTCGTTCATTCGCTATGTGTGGTGTTTCATTTCAGTGTCCAGCATGGCGACTCGAATGGCCACGAACAAACAGGAAACAGTGGCGAAATCAAGGAAAACAGGCTTGACCGTTGATATTTCAGCGGTGGAACACTGAGGTGCTTACTAGCCAGCACAGTGCGTTTCTCGGGTGTTGCTTTCCGATGCTTGACTCCGCATTTCCGGGCATACAGAACTCGTGGTACAGCCAATATGTGCGCCTTATCATGCCTCTTAAGTTGCACCGTTTTCCAAGGAAGTGGACTAAAACGCGGCGGGAGTGCGGATGAAAATGACGACCTGGTCCTTGATAGGGAAGGCAACAAAATCAAGGCCTCAATATCCCGGCTTTGAATAGCTGACGTGGTTACTCAGCGGGCGGTATATCTTCTTCCATTTAACAAATAGGAGAAGCTTCCACGGACACCAATTACAAAGTTGGCATGGCAAGAATTGTCTCTGGTCGATCTCATTTACGCTGCACCCCGTTCTATTGGCTTCTCAAAATCCAAAGACGGACAACAGGATTCCGGAGAATCTCTGTGAACATGTAGGAGGTGTTCGAAACACTGGCTAGAAAGGCGTCTGATTGCTGATATTTTCCAGAATAATACCAATACTTGTTGGTTTAAGCGATGCTGCCGAGCGCATAGCGCGGTAGCCATAGCTCCGATGCTAGGGTCGTCGGGTCTGGACCCTTTTCTCGTTCCCTTCCCAGGCTCTGGCCTTAAATAATTTCAATTATTTGATGGTTTCGCTTGTCCGATGATGTCAAGCTTGTTAAATCAGCATGGGGGCGATTAACCGATTTCATCTTTGCCGCTTGGCAAGCAAAATATTCAAACTTCTTGGTCGAAGATGGTGTTTGCTGAGTAGCATCTTTCGAAAGTTAAGTTACCGTGTTCATTACTGTTACCGCCTGTAAGCTAGTTACAGGAATCGCAACCCGGTCAGACGCCAAGGGGTTCCCCCACTCTGCCTCCAGAAACCTACATGCATAGTATTCCCTCCTTCCATCCAAATCGATTGATTGCACAAGGGTGGTACGGTACTGAACTAGCGGATTTGACGATATCGGAGCTCCCCTCAGCATTTGACAGTGGCTGGCTGTACCCTCCTTCCACGAATCCATGGGGAGCTGGGTGCACGCTGTATGTGCACATGTCTCAAGCCAACCAAGAGACTTCCTCCAGAGCCACTGCAGATGATGTTTGGCTAGAGTGGAGATCATGACCCGCCTATGGGAGCCTATAGGAGGAACTCGGCACGGAAAATCATCTGCCTGAGGTACATGTATGTACAGTACATGGAATCGGGAGCCAGTGCTCTTATGCAGCTGAGTAAACGGTGGGCACGCTATGGTGATGTTGTACGGAGTACAGTCCGTAGAGAAGCCTTGGTATCAGAAATTTTTTTAAGTTTTCTCTTGCACATAGGAAATGCATTGAGAATCATGTTAAACCCAACTTCGTATGGACTAAACTGGAGCATGAAGGCCTGCTCCGAGTTTAAACTAGGGGACCCCTGATGAGATCGGATACTTAAATACGAGCCAATGCATCAGGATAGATTCTCGTGACAACTGTAAGCATTCCAGATATCTATGCGTAGATGCTCCTGTCAACCGTAAGCTTCGCGCATTCAACATGCCCACCACGACAAGGATTGACGTGGCTAGATCCAGGGCTTTCTTGACATTTCCCGCCCGCAGCGATAGGCGGCGGTACGTAAAAGGTTTGCCACTAATTCCCGCTCGACCATCACAATCCCTCAGGAGTATTTCGGGGCAGACGGCTATGGAGCTAGAGCTCCGGTGATGCCAGCGGCCAGCCAGCCATCTCAGATCAATGCCCTTGTCGCCCTCTCTGAAGAAAAGCGCCAGCGAGAACATGTTCCCAATCCAGATCATCCATCCCTCCTTTCTATGTTTCCTTTTTATTGGGGCGTTTCTGCAATGTAGATCTCGATTAATCTCAGCCCAATGGCCCGTGTCGCTGCGCCATCTATTCATCAACAGGCCAGGGGAAGAAAATCCCTGTCGCCGGGGGGGGGGGGGGGCGGGGGGTCGGAAGATCTATCACTCCAATGATCTTGGTATGTGCGTTCTTGTCATGGACAAAATCGTTTCTACGGAGTACGGAGATATCGATTGGTTGAGGGGAGCTTTTCTGTCGTCCAGTTTCCAATTGAGTTAAAAATAAACCTCGTCAAATACATCACACACCCTCCAATTGCCAATATTTTTCTTTTATTTTATGCTACTTACACTCTTCTATGGATTATTTTGACAACAAATTGTATTTTTATATCTCAATAGAATATACGGAGTACATTGGACTGTACAAAACTAGCTCTTAGGCGGCGCATGAGGTTTTTGGCACGAGTAATTAATAATCTGCAGCGATTTTAGCGCGTCTAGCTCTTTAGAGAATCTTTCTAGAGAATTCAACGTCATCTCAAGCCACAAACTGCCTCCTGACGGGATCCATATTCAGACATTCCTCATCATGGCGGGACAGGACGGTCGTGGCACCATTGCGTCCGTTCGCGCGGAGTGAGCCTTAATGAGAATAGGAGCATTTTGACATTTACCAGCTTTGAACAGGGCGCTAAACGCAGATGGTGCGGAACTTGAAGTTCTATATCCACTGCATTTAGCACATCCGATTCATAACTTGCCGTTTTCGCAGGTAGCTTTCGGTATGTTGGGCGATACCGTGTACGGAGTACTGCACACGTACATGGCTGATGACTTTCGATGTACCCAACGAACTCTAACTGAACAAGCAAAGACCTTCAACTTCGTCCGAAGATTATATGTACCCTATCAGCTGAAAATACATCATGGTTGTTGAATATTGTTGCATTAGCGAGGCAAGCGTTTTGAAAAACCGTGATAGAACCTGGAGCTGTTGGCATTCTGACCGTGCCGAGCAGAGGATCTGCTTAGTTCCGAATCGGTGGTTGGTGCAATCGTGACGAGTTGAAGTGGAACCTGATGGTAAACAGATCAGTCGATCGGCAAGACTCGTGAGCACTAAGCACAACAAACTAGCAGATCACTAGTGACTCGGTAACTAACTACCTAGGTAGTTAACTAACGAGGAGTGGACTGACTGCCTGCTACTCATTGAGTCCTCAATGCTCATACATTTCATAAGTGGATCTGGCGGGTGTTGCCAAGTTCGATCCCGCAACAGCTCCACGACGCCAGCGAAACGGTCTCTGTTCTTCTCCACTTGGTGTCAATGGTAAAAGGCAAAAGAAGGAACACTGTCGTCAGCCCGAAGCTACTTTTCGTACTTTCTCAGCTCTCCTCTGAACCTGCGTTGCGCACCGTTTAACTGGTTAGTCCACTTGTCAGTCTAGTGAGCTTTGAATGTACTGCACACGGAGGGGGGCTATTTTAGGATTAATTACGCGATTCCATTGAATCTGACATATGTACTGTACGGTACTCTGTACATATTTTGTCCGAAGTTCTGATTCGGCCCCGCAGAACAGGGTATCTTTTAAATCAATGGGTTCTTCACGGGCGGCGCGAGGGAGGAAACCAAGTGGAAGATTTCGAATCGCGGGCGGGAAAAGGGATATCGGGCCCGTGTACTCCGTACAGAGTCGAGAACAAAACAATAAGAAAGCTTCAGG
Organism: Blastomyces dermatitidis ER-3; assembly: GCF_000003525.1. Lineage (NCBI taxonomy): Eukaryota > Fungi > Ascomycota > Eurotiomycetes > Onygenales > Ajellomycetaceae > Blastomyces > Blastomyces dermatitidis. The sequence goes on along the minus strand of NW_025544776.1, from coordinate 6,255,555 downwards.
CATGAAACCCGATCTGGACCGACTTGTGGAGATCATGTATGTACGAATACACATGCGTTATTTTGCATGCGGAGAAATGACATGGCTTTCTCCTTTCGCACCGGACGATTGCGCATATGGCGAGCCTAGGCATGTACTGCGTGCAGGTTGCGTGTGCAGTTCATGTACTCTTATGTACAGTACCATACTGGTTGCAGACAAGATACTAGGCGTAGATACCCTCTTCGTGGTTGATAGAGGGGGCCACTAGCTTGAATGATCGCATATAATGGCGAGCGGCTTTGCTTGATGAGCTGCGAATCACCCAGTCAACAGGTCGGGGTGTTGTGGCGAACCGTGGATGTGACGGTAGCACGGTAGCTGCATAGCCCCTCAGGAAGATCAGATCAATCTAGATAGCATACCAAGGCAGTAAAGCAGCAAAGGGGTACTGATGTCGGCAGAGCATGTAAGTTTTGAATAACACGTTTGAGGGAGAAGGAAAATTAGAGGCTTCTAGTTCATCATCTGTATCTAGTAAGTGGGGAAATTGATAGCGCCAATGGCTCACAAAAAGTCGGTAAGGCTCCCTGTTGTACTACCTTAGACATGATGTGAGCGATAATTGCTCTTAGAGAATACGGATGCAAGTATGTTATCCAGCTCGAGGAGCAACAGCCTGAACAGAATTCAAAGAACAAGGTAAGTAGGGATACATTAAATACTGACGGCAACATATATATAGATATATTATGTATATATAGAGAACGATTGTCATATCCAAATGCCATAATATCCCAAAGTCCCAGCCATTCCAAATTTATCCCATCCAGAACCCTATGTAACAAGTGAAAATAAGAATAAAAATGAAAGAAAAAAAGAGCGGATCACAAAAATGTAAACTGTCTTACTCTGCACAAGAAATTAAAAGAGAGGCGACCGTGAAAGCGAGTCGCAAATGTTCCACAATAGTTGAATATCCCATATAAGTACCAATCCGCCATGACTTTTCCAAGGACTCGAAATAGACAAAATGTGTTTGATGAAATCGCAAATCATGTACCTGAATGCTCATTGAAAAGCAGGAAAAGTATGTTGCAACGAAATAGTTTTAAGGACAGGTGATCCCGTTTCATCCGAGGCAAAATTATAGATAAAATTGCCTTCGATGAAACCGGATTGACTCAATTCGCCGAACTCGAGATTAGATTTCAACTACGGGTTCGGCGAAGAATATTCTTGGTTTATATCAGTTCCCGAAGGTAGCGCGTTTCGGCTGCTAGAATTGCTTCTGGAATCGGGAGGGAAGTATTTAGATGCATAGCAGATTGGTTCAAAACTTCAAACTGCGATTGGCTGGTGGTCAGGCGTTGTTTTGCCGATGCAGAATCCTTTTACGTTTCACTTCTGGCCGACGTCGTCTTAGAGGATCACGACCGACCCTTGGATTGGTTGTCTCGATCCCGTTCGGGTGAACATGTGTGGAAGCAGCACGTCTCCAAGCCTTGATTTCAGGATTCGACTGCAGCAACTCTAGCTCAGAATTAGGTGACAGTGCTGGAGAACCCCCATATTGTTGAGCATAATCCTCACTGGGGGTTGGTTCATTATATTCCGTATAGTCTGGAACTGCGGCGCTTCCATCACCTAAGGCAAAGAGATGGGATGGGCATGATTGGGATACATCAGGTGTAATGTAGCTCCATGGAGTCATCGGATTGTTTTCTGTATTGACAGGACTTGTCTGTAATGACCACTCTCCAGGATACGGCTTCACGAACGAATCGCTCACGGAAATATTGGTCCCAGAACCCGTAAATCTTGAGTGGCATTCCATGGGTTGATTTATGGCGCTATCTGCTATAGAGCTTATGGTAGGGTTCGGATGCCCATAGGAATGGACGGAAGATAACGGCGATGGGGTTGGGAAATGATGTAGCAAGAATGGTGGATGGATGTTATTGGAGATACTATTAGACGAGGTCCAATCCGCTGAACCTGATTGTCCTTCGAGCAATGGTGATTCTTTCAGCAAGTGGTGTTGGCTATATCCTGATGGCACTATCCATCCTTTCGGATCATCCCATCCGACCCTGCTGGGGAAAGATGCCGCTTGAGTTGACGATGGTTCGTTCACCGTGGTCAATTCTAACCGATTTGGGTGCTTGGCGGTAGCGCATGTGGTCAATCCGTCGCTCTGCTTCTTCCTCTTTTGGCGCGATGGTTTGGTAACTCCCCATTTCTTCAATCTACTGCGGAGTTGGGTTTCACTGGGGCGGCTTAAGTTAGTGCACAGAGCAGGTTCGGGGGGAACGAGAGGAAATTCTTACGTCGGGTTAAAATCTTCGCTTCTAATTTTCTTAATGACTTGTTTCAGAGGCCATTCTTCTTCTTTGTAAAGAACTGCAATTTCAGCACGTTTGCCTTCCCAAACTTCGGATGGTATTGAATTCTTCATGTTGGCTGATGTTTCTATGAAAGGGGGTGGAGAGATAGTAGGAGAGTTTGAGAACAAGTAGGGGGTTCGGTGAGGAGGATCCAATGTTTTGCAGCAAGCCATCAAACGTAGGAAGGTACCGACTCCATGGTCTTATTATCGAGTTTGGCGAAACGAAAGCAAAAGATGAGAGTGAAGGAAGCAGAGGAGACGAGTGCGAGGACTGGAGATCTAAAAAGGAAAGAGTGGAAGAAGGGCGGAAGAGCGGAGCATGCCAAAACCATTCAAGCTGTTGTGCACAGAGCCGCTGGTTTCGAGGCGGCCGTCTCTCGCCAATGCGTCAATAATTGACTAGGGAGGAGTGAGTGGCACTCTGCTGAGAGACGAACAACCCTTGATCAGCCACAAAAGTTTATCGAACCAGGCTAGCGGTAAGTGGACAGGGGAATGCAGAGGAGACAGGTCCATCAACTGAAAGTGGACCTCCTTGAATTCTGCAGGACCCTACAGAGTAGAATACCCAGAGTATGAGGTAATGAAAAAACGACGGCACTGTATCATCGTCATGGTTGCCGCAACACAGCGCACCATTATGACAGAAGGTCTTGAAAAATAAAACACCAGGAGAGGACGTCTTGGCGATTCTGTTCAGGGAGACCGACAAGGTAGGTCTAGCTTAGGCTAGCTAGCCATTCGAAGGGAACTGCTGGAACTTCCGTCGTAACGACCTGGCCAAAGCAACAATACAGCTAGCATCTTGTCACCACTTGTCATGCTCTCAGTCCCGCAGATTACCCAATTACGCACTGTTGGTAATCAGGTTTCCGTTCCCTTCGAACAACGGCAACCAGTGAACCTGAGTGGAGAAATGACAACAAAGAAGATGGACTGCAACCCAATCAGACGGCGCCCGGGGGCCCGGCCGGGCGGTTTTACCCAGTCTGCCGAGGATTAGGCCGGAGCTATGGCGAACCCACTGCCCAGCCATGCCCCCAAACCCCAGCTTGTTCTTTTGTAAGGACAATTTTTGGAACCGATCGCTCGGGTTTCAGGAATCAACGGCATAAACCGATGAAAAGAATATAACAAGAGATAGTTTCCTGCTGGTAATTTAGTAAATACCCCCGGCTTGGGGTGTGATAAGTCATTGGCAAGAATGCTGTTGTCAGGAGACTGACTGCATCCCGGTGATAGAATACCGACCGTCGATCAAACAGCTAGCCATCCAGCAAAAAATGGAACCACAAGTATTTGGATCTGGAATGTGCCTGTATGGTACAGAGTACTTTTTTTGGAGATAACCTTCTTCGGCTAGTGAAAATCCATAGGATTTCTAATTGCGCTTTTCTGAATAGGTATGTACGGAGTAAGTTTGTCACGAATAACAGAAAACTCATGCAAGTCGCTTCCCCCTAAAGTCACACCATGCAGATATTGGCCTGGGCGTCAGCCACCGTTAGGTCTTCGGTATTTTGTTTTAGCGTGCTGTTCCGCAGTATTTTTTACGCCGCGTACATTCGAACGTGTATTTTCCCGCTAACACTTTGACTCCTGTGTCCCGAAGGTCGATCTCATTGTGGTTGGCATCGCTTCCCCTCGCATCTCCCTCGCCTCATATCATCTCACAACCTGTTCTTTTTGGGCAGGGGGGAAGAGCTAGAGAATGTTCAGCTAACTCAGACAAGGGCTGATACACCATGGGCTGGCTGAATTGAATGAAATAGCCGTAAAGATAGACATCACAGTTCACAGTTTACCACCGGTTTGGGCAAGACTCCGAATTCCAACAACTTCTTAGTTGAGTTAGTAGGAATAATATATCTTTTGACCACGGTACTTAACATTACAATTCAGTCTAGGGGTCTGGTGGAAAATCTGTCAAGCCTCGCGTGATTTGGCAGCCAGTTTCCATCCCTGGTATTATTATGAGAGGTCTGAATGGCATAATGTTTGGTTGATTCGTTGAAGTGGAAGTCTGTGTGTTGTGTGTATTATTCATGATTCGCTGCGGCTTCAAGCTCTTACAGAAGAAACCGGGAGAGTAATTCGACGTATCACATCTGTGCCGTCCTTGCTATGTCGTATTTGCCATTCCCTAAGTGGCTTGCGGCTTGTGGCGTGTCTAAGACGACAAGCTTGGAATGCTGACAACCCCAGCAGGGGTGGAAGTCAGGTGTGCTAGGCACATACAGGCCTCACGGCCAGCATGGAGATCTAGAAAGGCCAATCGTTGCCCTCGGCAAACCACGATCGATGTGAGGAAATCTTGTGCTACCAACAGCTTGGGCCTTGGACTTGGGAATTCGTGGGATGCTGGAGACGCGAGAGCCGTGGTGAGGGGATGGAGGCGGCTGGGATGAGTGTAGCTGAGTTAGTTACGGTTGTCACGTGTTGTGCTCCAGCCAGTGGGTGCCGACTCCCCACGGGTTCCAATTGGGGAGGGGCTGTTACCCCAAACTGGAAGATAATGTACTCCGTACAGAGTAGAAAAATGCAGATATCAGGGCCCATGAAGTTTTTGCTAGTTACTGATAAATTGGCATCGAAGCGCGAGAAATAAAGTTTCGACCTTACAACAGGGAGGCCCAATTTCATAATTCACCATACTTCGGCAGTGTTGATAGAAACTTGTGTGGGGAGCAACTAGATATATATAGTGTACAGAGGTACACGAGCGTAAAATATTTCGTTGGTTGCGGAATTATGCAGAAGTATAACAGATAATAAGAATACAACGGAGGGGAAAAAACGGGGAAAAATATTATCTATGACCAAGAGCCCTACTTTTTCTTTTCTTTTTCTCCACAACCCCTAGACCCCCAAACAAATTAAAATACTAAACGCCATTCGCCATCTCCAAATACCCGGATCCGGGGTAAGGACCTTTAAAAGATCAACAAACCAAAATGTAAACAGCCTGTGGAACCTATCACCTATGTCTTTTGATTCGATGTTCTTGTCCCCTTCTCGACTTCCTTTTTCTCTTGTCTGGGGGAAGAACCAAGGGTTCGTCCTTCAGATTCCATTCCATAAAACGTAGCAGATAGTCATCAATGTGACCGGATTCAGGTTCTGCCTCGGCTTTGTCTTGTGCAACCTGAGCTGCTGGCGATCCAAGGCGTGCAGGAGTATTGGCATTTCCTGCATGAGTAACAGATGGTTCGTACTCTTCGCCTTCCGTTGCCATGGGTGTCCCGACTTGGCTGGGTCCGGGCTGGCCTGGAGTGTGTGGTGCGCTACCCTCCTCGAAATCGCCATCATCTGCATGCTCCAATTCTTTCTCCGCATTCTTTGCAGCATCGATATCTTCTTTATCTTCTGCCTGTTCGAAGGCTCGAGGGGTTCCGACAACTTTGGTATCAAGAACTCGGTCCATGGCTGCACTCGCTTCGTCATGCCCATCCACAACAGCGTCGGTTAACATGCCCCGCACATCCAACTTTTGGAAGTAATCAGTTGTGAATTCGCCTTCCTGGATGATCACATCGTCAAGCATCCGTTTTTGATTGGCCTTGCGTAGAATGTTGGATTCAATTGTATACTCAGAAACAAATCGATAGATATGAACATCACGAGTCTGACCAATGCGATGACATCTGTCTTGACATTGCTTATCCATTGCAGGGTTCCAATCCAAATCGTAGAATATGACTGTATCAGCTCCTGTCAAATTGATTCCTAAGCCCCCTGACCGGCTAGAGAGGATGAAGGCTAAAATTCGGGTATCATTGTTGAAACGCTCGGTCAGCATCTGTCGCTGCTCCACTTTGGTAGCACCATCAAGGCGAAGATATCGGTGACCATGTATATTGAGAAATTGTTCCAGGATATCAAGCATTTTGGTCATCTGGGTAAATATTAACGCACGATGACCGCCTGATTGTAGTTTCCTAAGAAGTTTGTCAAGCTGCTGAAGTTTTCCGCAATCATACTGCAAGAGCCGTTTATCTGGGAACGCGATTGATAGCCGCATCTGTGCCTCATGGAACGGATCATAGTTCGGAACCCTTTGCGCCTTGCTGAAGTATCGGGACTCGATAGGTGTCAGGGCCGCAGTAGTAATGTCAGACGCAACCGCTGCCGGTGTGACAAAAGCAAACTTCTGTATAATGTTTTCCATCGCTTGTGACCTTTCATTGAGGGACAAAATCATCGAAGCGAGGACGGGGGATTGACGCGAAAACCAATCAATAAGCGAGCGACGTGGCGGTAAACGTTGGGATTTTGACTGGATGCTAATATTGACGTTGAGGAAGTCGATAAGGCTTTTCCCATATAGTGGCCGTTGCCCGTGGCGCTTCGACTCGAAGTACAAGCACCGCTCCAGCTCCTGCATCCTCATTTTTCGAGATGAATTCTCCATTGATGTCAGCACAGACTTCACAGAGGACCCATCGAATTCCATGCGCCAGTTAGTGCGATTATATTGGCGCTCGCGTAGTGCTCTGAGAGGAACAAAGGCCATGATTCGTGATGTGTCGTCCACAAGTCTCCTTGACGCATTTTCTCTTGATATGGGTACCAAATTTAAGAAGTCTAAGTCTAATTTGCTCAATGGATCCTCTCTTAACAGGCGGCGTCGAACAAATAACTCCTTGATTTCAAAATCGGCTATCGCAGATCTTGGCATCGAGAATGAGGTCATTATCGGTCGCGTCTCGAAAAGATCGGGGTGATTGCAGACCTTCCGCAACTGCATTAAACAGTTTATGATGGAAAGATAATTTCCCGATGCTAATGTTTCTTTGGTTTGGGCTCGCGACATGAATCCATCATATAAGTATCGTTGGCGCTTTGATAGCCTGCACGGTACGACATGTTCAAACTTTGCAGGCATTTGTTTCTCAACATCCACTTTAAGACGGCGTAAAATGTAAGGGCGCAGAACAGTGTGTAATTTCGTAACCACTTTTTTGGCTTCATCATCCATGGTTTCCCTTCCGTGTTCGAGAATTTGTTCCACTGGTCGTCGAAACCATTCAGAGAAATTTCGAAGGTCGGCAAACCCTTCGACACCAGTGTCACTGCCATCAGAGGGCATGAGGAAGAAGAGCAGAGACCATAGTTCGGTCAAGTTATTTTGGAGCGGTGTGCCAGTTAACAGAAGCCTTGCTTTGGTTTTAAAAGTGAGGAGCGTTTGCCATCGTTGAGATCGGAAATTTTTGATATTATGCGCTTCGTCTAGAACCATGTAATGCCAGTTCCGCCGTTTGAAGGTTTGTTGATCTTGAAGCACAAGTTGGTACGAAGTAATACAAACATGCCAGCGGTCGTCATCCATCCAACCTTTACGCTTCTGTCTTCGCTCTTCTTGCGAACCATAATATGTGAGGATTTTGAATCCAGGACACCACTTTTTGAACTCCATTTCCCAGTTGAGCATTACGCTTGTCGGAACGACCACGAGGTGCGGTCCCCATACCTCGTGCTCGACCGCCAAATGTGCCAGTAGCGCTATCGTTTGGATAGTTTTCCCGAGACCCATTTCATCCGCAAGAATGCCGTTGATATTGCTAGTATACAAACCCGCAAGCCAATCCAAACCAAAGTGTTGATACTCACGTAGTGTCCCACGTAGAAGGTGCGGGATGGGTGTTTTTATTGGAAGAGATGATTTCGTAGGCGAACTATCAGCTTGACTCTCATTATAATCGTTCTGGTTTGGTTCATATGAAGAAACCGATTCAGCTTCCGACGGCTTTGTTGTAATCGTTACCGGCGAAGGCTCGCTGCTAGCATCTCTAATTGGGCGAACATTGATAGAAGCTTGAGATTTGTCATGCTCGCTGATACCATTATCATCAGTTCGAGTAGGTTCGTGTACGGTCAATTTTTGACTTAGTGGCTCGTGTTCTGTCGACTCGTGCGCTCTCGGTTGATATTCTTGTCCATCTGGCTCGTTTGTCCCATTTGGGACAAGGATGACCTCGTCTTCATCACCCTTCTCTTCCCCGTCTGTTTCAACAGGATCTTGCTTGTGGGAATTACTTCCTTGCTCAACTTTGTCTATTTTTGTGGTAAAAAACCCCAATAAACCAGGGCCCTCTTCATCACTGCTACTGGCCTCATCGTCGCCACTTTCATCGGAGAATGAACGATTTTCGTCACTATCACCCATGTCATCTTCCATGTCCGTCGACTCTTCGTCGCTATCATCTAGCAGCACCGAATCAACTTCATCTAAGTTTGCTACGCCTTGTCCTGTATCACTTGCAGATGTTGAAAATGGATCTTCCATTTTGGTGTTTGATTCCATGTCAGGAGAGGCATCACGGGCGGATATCAATGGGTCTCGCGGCGAACGGCTTGATTTAACATCAACTCCAATGTTACTCGAAGTAAGATGCGCATACTTAATACGAAGTTCTTCTGCCGTCAAGCCTTCGTCATCGTTAATTTCGCCATCGTCATCCCCTTCACTCTCAGATGCCGTCGACATATTACTTTCATCCTCTGTTTCGTCGGTGCTAGATTCATCTGACTCCGAGCCCGTTTGAACCTCAGACTGGCTCTCCTCGATTTGAGAATCGTCCGGTCTATCCGGTCTCCTCATTTCAAACAACAAAGTGGATTGTTTGATAGCCTTGTTTAACGCAAGTTGATCCTCTGCCTTTCTCTGTTCTTCCCATCGGGCCAAACGAGCTTTCTCCACCTCTGCACGAACCGCATCAAACTGACGCTGCAAATCCTTAACAAGTTGTTTACGTTTCTGACGCATTTCTTCCTGCTGTTCCCTTAATATATCCTCTGGGTGTTTATTTCGCTTCCTCCACACTTCGGCACACCATTGAGCAAATAGTTTTGCTAGGTGTCGATGCTGCTTGCGTTCCTTATCGAGCAATTTCTTAAAATACAAGGCATGGGCGATAAGGTAATCTTGGTGGGAGTATTGGGCGGGAGGTTCTTCCGCCGGATCAGTCATATAACGAGAGCAGCGTTCTTTACTTAGTAGTTGGCCAGGCTGCCCCGCTTCCCAAACCCTCGATCTCATGCGAGCCTCTGCAAGCGCAGCCTCAGGAGTGGAGAATCCCACTTCATCGTCTGTTGCAGCTTCATTTTCTATCCATTCACGAAATGACGAGTATTTCCTATCCGGTAGAACATGGGATGGATGCTGGGTAGCTAGAGACGGCATTTTGACTTTAAACCGCAGTCTTGGTAACATCGGACCCGAATTCCCTCCGGCCTCCTGTCGCTCTGAAACCTCGGTCCTCCGACTTCTTCCACTTGTAGTCGCATGTTTTGCAGCCACAGGAGACGTCTCCGCAGAGGTAACATGGCTTCGGTGAGACCTGGGGGTACTCCTCCCGTTCGTAAGAGTAGTGGACTTGTTATGGGAACCAGACGTAGCTAGACTAGGAGCTCTGTTTCTCGACGACCCGTTTTTAGAAACGGAAGTTTGGGTATTTTGTTGTTTCGCGAGTAGGACTCTGGTACTCGGGCTTCGTAGAGAATCTTTCCTGGGAGAAGTAGTTTCAGTACCATTAGTAGTGACCTTTCCTGTAGACAAACGCCTCCCATTCGTTTCAGATTGGGATGCCATCGCGACCAACGGAGAATTCCCATGTCGCGAAACGCGAGTTGGCTTCGATCGGTTCACGTAGTCCTGGTGTGCAGAACGGGTATGTCTCTTATCCGACTGAGGCAGCAAATCGAGTGGTACGACGTTTGTCCTAGACGACTTTCGCCTGCCGCCTTCGATGAAGGAGGTGGGCCCATCAACCGCCACGCGCTTCCACGGAGGAGATATTGGACGCGGCGTACTTCGGCCAGAGGAGTCTGCAAGTTTCCGCTTTTTGGACGGGGGTCCCGGGAGGGTGTCGGGCTCCTCATCTTCATGCCTAGGGTTATTAGGAACGGAATCTCCTACAGCGGAATCGGGAGGAGCTTTCGGAGGAGGCGAGCCATCAAGTTCGGCTTCAGGCTCGGATGTTGCGCTGTCGTGGTGGTGTTGGGACGTGCCTCGAAGGCTGCCGTTTTGCATTTCTTGTTAGCTTAGGGGCGCAAGGACGCAGCAGACCCCAACGATCCCAACGAAAACGCGTTCCAAATGTATGGATGTACCATCAATCGATAGCTCGTCTGTCATAAAATTGGCATATAAATTTTGGCATCGTTATCGGCAAATTTGCGTTGCTGGTGACAAAGAAATGCGTTGCGCTGATGGATTGCGTGTGAAGTGGTTTTTCGCAGACTAGGGAGGCAATTAATTTCGCTGACATAAGAATCACATGATCCCCCGCAACATTGAGCCAAACCGCTTCCGGACATCTCATTATTTCCTTGGAACGTTCGGATATGTCGTCGATATACACCATTGCATCCTGTGGCCCGCGTTGCAGGATCCAAGCGCGTTGTTTAATCTCAATCCTGTCTGACGAGCCGTCGTGCGAGCCTCTACAGTGCGTAATACCTAATCAAAAATGCCATTGACCCTACAGCTAACTTCCCCGAACTGTTAGATGTTGTCGAGGCAATTTATGACGGCAGCAAAACTGCCGACAAGGGTAGTTTGCCGGTTCGCCCGCCCACATGCATCGGTTTCCCAGATTCGATTTGCTTCACAGCCTACGGTCGAAGACCCAGAGATGGTGGGTTGCCGATATTATCCTACCTCCTTTACATGAGCTGATCACAGTACCGTACCTTTTCAGAATAACAACTACTACAACCCCCCCGGCCAGAAACGCCAATTCCGCGACCCATACGGCGATTGGTGGGATAAGCAGGACCGGAGAAACTTCGGAGAACCTGTTCATGAAGATAATGATATCTTAACTATACTTTCCACGGAAAAATATACGCACTTCAAGCCCGCCAAAGGCTTCTTCCTGTTGGGATGTGCTGGAAGTTTCGTCCTCATCCTCAGCGGGATTGTCAGCCTGTATTACCCCGATAAACCTAGCGTGCCACGCACATTCCCAGGTGGACTGGAAAAGGAGCTTGGAGGACCAAACACTGTTCGGGTAGGTTTTGAACATTCCCTCCTCAGCGAGTTAAGGTTCTAGAAGGCTGACTTTCTGAAGGCTCGTGCACCAGGAGAAGACAAATGGTGATCTTGCTTGGAGGCATTGTATTTGATTTATATGTAAATAAGAGTATTTGTGCCACGGCGTCGACCAAACAGTCTTTTCTCCTTTGATGCTTGCTGTACTTGCCTTAAATTGAGGCATAAGATGAATCTCTGAACCTCAAGTCCCATTTGACTCGGTACCCATCTGAGGCACGACAGCTTCTGTCACCAAAAAGAAAAAGTGACTGCGCACAATATGTACTGTGCAGCATGTATGACCTGCACATCTCATCAACCTTCGACCCATTTTTCCCACAGCTATACTTTTCTAACACACGTGTTGCCATTGTGTGGTGGACATCTATGGCACTTGTCAACTTCACTATCTTTTCCCAATTGGCATCAAATTATTATAACAATGATTATGTGATACAAACAATGAGGAAGATGAGTTTGCAAGTTAACTCTGGGCCTCCAAGCTATTTAACCTCGTATACTCTACGTTTTAGTCTAGTCGTTTTTGTCCTATATGTTAGGTACAACCGTATTATGTACACAAGGGCCGTCTGACAACTGTTGCAGCCGAAGGAAAAGTGGAATCACTGAACTATTTGCCAGAAGACCTCTGAATAACATGGAGCAAATCTTCCTGTCCTCAGCGAACACAATTGGGATCCAGATCTGCGGAATTGGGAAAAGAGAACATGGTTTCCATGCACGCCAGAGTGCCATACTTTTCTTGTATTGTAGCCACAGTAGACCCAGATGGGGCAACAGATGAAGAGTTGAGTTTCGAGCGCCAAACATCTAGTTATCCTCAGTATTCAGCACCAGGGCGAAGTTATCGACAGGACTTGGTACTGGATACATGTACATGTACCAATCTAAATCGCTGACTGGTTTTGGTCAACAAGCCGCAAAAGCAAGAAACGTGCCGTGCCATGTGCAATCAGATAATGTCCATTCCCTTCAAAGAACAGTTTCACAGCTAGCGGGCTGTGAAGACAGTGCTGAGCCATAAAAACTTGGCCCAGGGCCAGTATTCGTGATCGTTCAAGTGCAGGGCGTTCCTAAATCTGACAATCAAAACGCATGGCCGCCGTAAAATTCTCAATTGTGACAGGTCTCGGGCGATGAAGCGTCGGAGTGGAGGCCAAGCACGCAGACGATATCTTGAAGCAGCTTGGCTCCCGTACCGTTTATTTAGCTATTTAGTTAGTGAATAGTAGCACTTACGATGTAATGTAATTAAAGTTGGTGGATGCGACTGATCCTGAAACCACGTCCCGCAAAACCTTCCCCACCATCAAACCTCACAACACTTAGAATCAATGCAATCAGACGTCGGTATTTGCCAGCTTAACATCTCCTGGTATAGCCAGGGAATTCTGCATACTCGAAGATCGCAATAAGACCCTGCGCCTTTCTACAGTCACTCGGGGCTGCTGCCAAGTCGCCAGACCAACGACTGTCTCGGAACTGTCAACCTTTCGTCAGCATCACCACTGCCACTGTAACCTTAAATAGATAAGCAACGTATATTTCCAGCTCTTTGGCTTTCAGGTCCAGCCTCCTATCCAACCTGCACACATCATCCTTAATTACTTATAACACTGCTTGTCTCCTTACCGTTTGCTGAGACTCTTCTTCTATTAGCCATCGACCTAACGTTGTACTGCATGACTACGCATTTCCCAGCGCCGCAAGCCTGTGAAACCTCGAACGCCCGCATTGAACGCAGATAAGAAGGACGTTTTTATTCCACTTCTGCAGACTTGGCTCCTCGTGCAGGACTCCATGACTATATCTCTTCTCTCCCGTCGCTCAGCTACCCTCGTTTGGATAGAGAAAAGGGAAACACGTGCTTAGGTCTCATGTCGACTGCATCCTCCCGTTCTCGCGGCTTTGGTCGACGATTAGATAGCGACAGTGGTCCAGGCCTAGGTCGCCGTTCTCGGAATGTTTCCATTTCTCGAAAGAGGCCTGTCAGCCACAATGACGCCTACATATATGCCCTTCGAGCTGCATATCTCGCCTACCTTCTCCAACCAAGGGCACGTCGCACCCAGAGCGTTCCAGTTCCCCGCCAGCGAGCTCACAAATCATCAGCTTCCATAATAGCCGATCTAAACTTCGTCAAAGATAACAAGAGCACGAGGCTACCTCATGGGTTTATCGGCCGGCTCGAAAATCGAGTAACGGGAGTGTTTAAAGGGATCGAAAAAGAGAAAGCTTACCAGGATGAGGCTGTCAGGAGGACTTTTGCGGCATTTCTAAATCAGTTGAGGGAGCCAGGTTTTAACAAGAATATGAGAGAGGACAGACGGGCAGAACCCCTGGTTTTAATCTTCGTTACCCATGCTACAAAAGAGCTCTCCAAAGGTCAGGCACAAGATGATATCAGCTGGAAGCTTATGGTTGATAGGCATGTGGCTCTATTCGTGAGGATCATCAGTTTGGTCCTCAAAGACCAGGGTTGGGATAAGGATAGGCCTGAGCTGGCTAGCCAACTTTCCACTCTGGAAACCAAATTGCTTGCACATGATCAGAACCTTGCGGAGGCATCCCCAAAGGATGGAAACGTAATTACCGAACTCGTGCCCCTGACTTACAAGGTCGAAGACATGCCATTAGTCCAATTTGTGGCGAAAGTGTTTGGACTCAGGAATTCGTATGTGCAGTCAGATATAAACAAGTATAAAGATGTGTGGACAGCGACGGCGGCCCTACAAGACCTTAAAACATACCAGGTGCAACTCAACCTGAATACCAGGAAGACTCTGTCTAATGAAGACTTCGACTCAACCGAAGCTTTTGAAGCGTGGAAGAAAGCCGAGGCTGGCGAACTCTCCCGGATGATGTTCTCTATAATGCAGTCAAACCCCGATACCAAAACAAGTCTGCCTGGTAGCACACTTCCTCATCTCAATACCAGATCTAGCGACCCCCATGCAATAGATATTGGTTATTCCGACACCTCGGACATTTCTTCAATAGATGCTGCTTCTTTGTCACAGCCCGATGCGTCTCATGATTACGCTGATAACTCTAATATTTACACCTTCATTCCCCCGGATCCTAGGTCGTTTTACCGTTTTATACTCCTTCAAGTGGTAAACCACGAGCTACAGGAAAGACAGACCAACGCATCAGACGCGACATCAGACTCACCAGCTACGGCTCTCCTTTCAAAACAAGCTACGGATCTACTCAACGAAATAGGCCTTCGCTGGCGAATACCAACATCCAGTCGTGCTGTATTGCTCCTTGATGTTTTCCGGGAGAAATATGTGGAGCAGGAGATTGACCTTGACACATTGGATTCGGCATTCATTCTTGTGAACCAACCACCGTCGGAGAAATCGAAACGTAGCAGTAGTCTAATCGTCTCCTTGCTCTCAAATAGGGAGAATTGGACGCTGGCTGATTTTGGTGTAATGACACACCTGCTTGCCTCTCTCCACGAAGCGCTCCTTCGACATCTCTATGAGACGATGATGCACTGCTTTGACACCAAAGTTCCCCCTATAGGTTCAGTGATGTACATCCTTGAAAACTATGTCGAAGCTGACCCCAATTTTATATCTAAACCAGACGACGTTGAGAATTTTCGTTCTTATGTATATGATGGACTAGTTGACAAGGCAAAAGAAGTATATCAAGAACATCTCAACAAGGAAATACCCCCAGAACAGGATGTGTGGGAGTTTTATCATGTAATTCAACTTGGGAAAGGAATTTTGAAGCTTTGCCAACGAATACAGAAGAGATATAAGAAGAACCCGGAAATCATGGGGTACGTACTTGCAAATTCTTGATCTCTCGCCCTCAGACTGACTTTTCCAGCGTCAATCCCGCAACTATCCTGTCCAAATGCGTTCTTCCTATGTTCGCAGAGGACGCACGCGATATCATAACTAGGATTATACAGCAAGCCCAAGATAAAAACGAGGAGATTGGCGTCCAGGATGGCTTTGATTTGTACAAAGAATTGGCACAAATCCGCCAATTTTATACAACAACACTCCCTGGGTAAGTAGCTCAATCATATTTAACGTTTCCTCGTTCTTTAGCTAACGGCATTACAGTGAACCTTTTCCCATCCCAATCGAGGAACTTCTGTCCAACTTCGTTTGGCGCTGGATACAAGCTACTGATGAGAAGATCGTGGATTGGGTCAATCAAGCTATCAAACAAGATGACTTCAAAGTCCGCACTGAATCACCGACTGACATACCGACACAAGAGCAACGACGCAGCTTATCCGTCGTAGATGTTTTCCGGTCTTTTAATGAAGTGATTAATCAAATTGTGCAGCTGAATTGGGATGACGATGTGGGATATGCTAAGTTCATGACGGCCATTTCGAAATCAATCGGAAGAGGCATTGCGAGATACTGCGAAGTTCTTGAACAACAATTTAGTAGGGAAATGGATCGCCTTACCCCTGAACAAGAAGCATCCTTGTCGCAATCACGACAAGAGAAGTGGATGCAGATGGCCAAGGAGGCGTGGAATAATAAAGAAAAAATTGAACCGTTTCAGTTCTTCCCCCAGGTAAGCTTTGCGAAAAAAAAAAAAAAAAAGAAAAGAAAAAAATAGCTGTGAATATTGCTAACCTTTTTCTTTTTCAGTCCTTTGTAAAGCTGAATAATATCGAATACGCCCTCCATCAGTTGGATAAGCTTGAAAAGGACATAAATGTTGATGCTTGCGCGGATGTGCTTGCAAAACATACGCCCCCTACTTTACAACGGCCAAGGAAGATCACCAACTATGTTTTCACAGTCAAAATCGTCGAGGCAGAAGACCTGAAGGGATGTGACATGGATGGACTTAGTGATCCTTACGTTTCCTTGGCCGATGAGTCCCAGCGTATCTTCAAGACTCGTATTGTCTATGACAATCTTAACCCCCGGTGGGACGATACGGTAGACATCGTTACAAAGGGACCGCAGAACATCATTGCAACAGTCTGGGACTGGGACGCTGTGGGGAGCCACGATTATATGGGACGCACTTCTCTCAAGCTTGATCCTGCTCACTTTTCAGACTTTGTCCCAAGGGAATACTGGCTAGACTTGGACACGCAAGGCCGAATCTTGCTTCGTGTGAGTATGGAAGGCGAACGCGATGATATCCAGTTTTATTTTGGCAAGGCCTTTCGTACTCTGAAACGTACAGAACGAGAGATGACCCGGAAAACAACGGAAAAGGTATGTTCAATTTAATGTCACACTCGTATTCCCGGTTGGATATCACTTGCTGACGCGTGTTTTCAGCTTTCCGCTTATATCAACCATTGTCTCTCTCGTCGTGCTCTCAAAGCGTTGCTGTCGAAAGGAATCACTATGTCCACTGTTTCCAGCTATTTTAATCGGAACAAAGCAGCGACCGCTTCAGGTCCGACTCAGGCGGAAATCGAGGGCGCGTTAGACACACTGTTCACATATTTCGACGACAACTTTTCCATAATGAACCAAACACTGACAGAAGAAGCCATGAGAAAGGTCATGGCTCGGTTATGGAAAGAAGTACTGGTTACTGTGGAAGCTCTTTTAGTTCCTCCACTTTCTGACAAACCTTCCAATCAACGACCGCTCACTCAGCAAGAAGTCGACGTCGTATCCCGTTGGCTCCTCTTGCTCCTCAACTTCTTCAACGCCGTCGACGAAGAAACCGGCGAAGCAAACGGCGTACCCTTAGATATCCTCAAATCACCGAAATACCACGAAATCCAAAGCCTCTTCTTCTTCTACTTTGAACCAACCGATAATTTAATTCGAACGTCAGAACGCATGGCCTCCGCGACCGCAGCGCGTCAGCAGACCAACCGAAACCGACTCTCCGCCACATCTTCATCGCTCAGCCCATACTCTGCCATTGGTGGTGCGGCTGGTATCCCCTCTGCTCGCCGGGGCAAAAGTATTATGCTGTCCCGTAACCTGGGCACTATGAGGAAAGCCAAGGAGGAAAAATGGCGAGAGGCACAAGCGGAACCGAACGATGATATGATCCTTCGCATCCTGCGCATGCGACCGGAGGCGTACCCGTATATCCGTGATCGCAGTCGACAGAAAGAGAGGTTGGCGACGGCGGCTGCTGCTGATTTAATCGTTCAACAGAGCTTAATGGCTGGCAGTGGGGGGAGAATGGTTGGAACACTGCCGCGAAGGTAAAATCATGTTTATCGAACTATTATCTCTAGGAGATAGGAAATGACTTGTGTTTACGAATGGATTCCCCTTTATTTATTTTCACGGCTGCGTTATTTTAGAAGGGATGGATATGGACAGGTCGGGTTATATGTTTGGCGTGTGGGAAACTTAAGCGTTAATTGATGTTCGTTTCCTTTCCCCCTTATCTTTTTGCGTTTTTCTTTGCCTGTTACTTCGTTTAGCTTTTTTGCGTTATTTCCGACTCACAGCTCAAGACCAATCTTATATTATAGCTTCAATTTCCCTTCTTACAATTCTCTAGCAAAGTTCATATCATCATCGTTCAACCCATCTTCTGGGGATGCCACATACCTCTCATTTTTCGACTTGTATTCCCGAACCCGAAAATTCCCTTCTCTATTCTATCAGTCCTGCTTTGCCGTTTTTTATGATGCCTTAATGTTCCACCCAACCATCCCCTCTCTTGCTATGTTTCATGACTGTTTTCAGGCTTGAAAGACGATTCCAAGGCTAAAATGCGCCCTTTCGTTATCATGTTAGTAATATGTTATTCCGTGGGTACGAGGTTGACAAAAAAGGAACGGGCTGAGGAGTGGATAACTTCTGATGTGATATTTGTTTTTACACTTTTCGCTTGCAGGTCATACATACAAAGTTAAAGCGCTCTAAATCACATGAGAAAAAAGAAAAATGGAATGATTTCCGCTAACTACTGCAAGTCAGTAATTAATTTTTATTGCGAACAAGCATCAAATGCTTGCGCAGCCCCCTCTACCACTTCCACCCTCCCCTCAGACACCCCTCTAGTTAGTTACACCTCGACCTCATCTGTTGACAATCAAACCAACAACGCCAGACTCTCGTTGTTGATATCACCATCTGGATACTACCATTTTATGGATTCATTTACCCTGTTTATGTGATATGCTTCCCCTGAGGCTAGCCTTGTCCCCACGTTACCTTCCTTCGCGCTATCGGTTCCATACCTGTTTAACCACTGGGCGACAAGCAGCGTCCTCCTGGTCACCTCGCTCGAAATGATACAGGGCGCTTAATGGTTGGATTCACCATAATAGTATGGTACACGAAGCGAAAAGCTCATAAATTTCATTGGCAAACAAGAGCCCTTAGACAAAAAGGACCCAACCGCTACGCCCAGATCCTGATCCCCGACTATCTCGAACATGTTCTGTACCATCCGCTCAGCCTATGGCCCCCAGTGCCGATTTTTCCAATTTATAGCCCAACGTGGGTAGGCTTGAAATGAATGAAAACCTAAAATATTAAGAACAAGTGTATATTATTATAGACAATGAAACATGAAGACTTTGTGATAACAAAACAGGATGAGGAGGTTTAAATTTTTTTATTCCTCTCTTTTGAATCTCTTAATATTGCAACGTTTTGATGCACGCTGCTGTAGGCTGTACAATAGCTCCCAGGCAGATTATATTTACCTAGCCAA